>NC_080190.1:150820477-151123508 GCF_030028045.1 Hippopotamus amphibius kiboko | reverse complement strand
ACTAAATTCAGATTTGGAGATTATATTCAGTTTTGTTAAAAGGACACATGCAAACCTTTCAATTCCAATACATGTTTATATTTTTTATTTTCCTTTTTTTTAAAATTTTGTAGCGGTAGGCAAATCAGTCTTCAATTTGGTGACTTTCAAATGGCAATAAATAAATTCTAAACCCTTTAATATGGGTCTTTTATACTTTAAATGGGAACATAAATTCACAAAATTGTAATTAAATACATGTTTAATCACAAATGTAAATGCATGTCCTCTGTCTCAGCAACTCAATTTCTAGGAATTTATATTACAGATATAGTTTCACATGCATAGAATAATGTATGTGTAAGGACAGACTTTGCAGCTCTGAAAAATGTATATCAATGAGGACTGTTCAAATAAATTATTGTAAATCCATCCAATGGAGTGTTATGTAAATATAAAAAAGAATAAAGAAGCTTTATACGCAATGACATTGAAAGATCTCCTACTTATATAAAGTGAAAAAATTCAAGTTATAAAAAAGGCTCCATATACTAATATTTATATGTTAAAAAATCTACATATAGGGGGAATGAATTGGGAGATTGGGATTGTCATATATACATTACTAATAAGAAAAAAGATACCAAAATTGTACACTCTAAATATATGCAGTTTATTGTTTGTTAACTGTATCTCAATAAAAGTTCTTTAAAAAATCTACATATAAATACTTATTTGTGTATAGACTATCTATAGAAGGATATCCAAGAAGATAATAATAGCAGTTGCCCTTGGGGAGAAAAGCTGTGTAGAAGTAAAAAAGAAAATTACTTTTAATTGTATACACATTAATATAATTTGAACCCTGTCCCTGTGCATTCATTACAACTTTAGAAAAATAAATTCTAAAAAATAAAAAGAAAAGCTCTGGTAGCTATTTTTTTCTTTCTTGTTAATGTAAAATACTATTTTAAAAATATTTGTTTGTGGTCTTAGGGAAGATACTAAAGTAAAGGGTTAATATTATAACAGTATAGAGCAATATTTATAAGGAATTTTTTCCTCCATTATGTAGTCCTAAGTCAGGTTGCCTTTTCTTTTGTGAGTAGAAATGTCAGGAATGCCCATTTATTTTAGTGACCTTGGGAACCAATGGACCGCCTTGTGACTATTTCAGTCACGGTGATTGGGCTTTACTGTGAAGCCCTTTATATGTATAGGGAAAATGCCCCAGTCTTTGTGATGTTTGCATATGGAGAAGCATGGCATAGTTTCACAACTGGTGAGTAGCTATTGGATTTCCTTACATATACTTCTGTAAACTTGAAACTTTATTTCAAAATATATGATCAATATTAACAGAAAAACTCTATGCAACTATAGCATAGCAGTTCTTCAAATTACTCTATTTTGAGCTAGCTGTTGTCAGATAAATGAGGTTTTACTGAATATAGCTATTACAAGTATTTTTGAAAATATTCAGGAAAGACTGTATTTTTACAAGACTTGGCAATTGAAACATATGTTGGCAGAATATTTAAAACGTATTTCTAGAGCATTGAAAATTCTCCATATGCTATTATGATCCTTTAGCTATTGGCATTGTTTCCTGATCTGTCATTTTATTTAGTTTACATTTCTTATCAGAGTTTATTTGGTTCAAGACAACAATTTCTCAAACATTTGGAAAATAAAAATACATACCCCCTTTTCATTTTCAACCCCCCCATTTTTTTCCATAGAATCCTGATAATTCTACACTTGGCATATAATCAAGTGATATGATTTCCT
This sequence comes from Hippopotamus amphibius kiboko, assembly GCF_030028045.1. Classification (NCBI taxonomy): domain Eukaryota; kingdom Metazoa; phylum Chordata; class Mammalia; order Artiodactyla; family Hippopotamidae; genus Hippopotamus; species Hippopotamus amphibius. The sequence continues at coordinate 151,121,738 of NC_080190.1, read as the reverse complement.
TTTTAATTGCGCTGCTTTTCATATGGTCAGAGGGAAGGTTGAGCGATTTTTCAGGGTATCTACAATAAGTCATAATGAGTCTAAGAATTTGTAAAGTTAATGGAATAAAGGATTCCCTATCTGTGACTGGGAAATAGAATGATGCTTTTAAATAGCACCAGTGCATAAGAGTACATCTCTTAAGTGTATTTAGTATCTTATTACAGACAATCTTTAGTTAATGGATTATGCTGCATGTTTCTGATTCAATTTTTTGTAACCTCTTATTTTAAATACATTCATAAGATTTTAGGTAGTTAAAGAAGACATACATAATTTGACTATCTTTGAATATTTGTTCCTGTCCCATGTAGTAAGCTGCAATATTTCCTTTGTAATATTAGATTCTCTCTAGAGCTGGGGCTCCAGAATGTCACAAGCCTTTATATTCGTATTAAGGGACAATGTTATGTATCAGTATTGTATGAAATGTTTCGTTTTCTCTCATGGAAGCTATCACAGTCCCTTAAATTTTCTCTATGTAAAGGGAAATAAAAGGAAATTAGAAGAGGTGATCTTCTGTGCTAGCTATATATAGTGCAGAAGAGATGGCCCACGGAATTTGCTGCCATCCTGATCTACTGTCTCAGGGACACAGGCACACTGCTCTGCAGAGATTTGTCATCTCTGCTGCTAGAAGGGGCAGCAGCCAATAAGGTTTCAGTGATCCATTATCTCAGTAACAACAACAACAACAACAACAACAGATTAAAAGTCCATCTTCTAGATACCTTGATGCACATTTATAAGAGACTAGATGTTTTGCAGTCACAATTCAGATGTGTACTTATATAAATGGATTTTGTCTTTATTTTTTAATGTGAACTTAACTTGGTTGTGGGACTCCCATTTTCACAGATGGTGTAACATGCTTAATCTAGAGACTTCTGGAAACTAAGTCACTTCTGATTTGCTAACAATCTTCCTCCTGAGGGAGTCTGATGTTAGTACCATTGTTTGGACTTTCCTTCTTGTTCTGTCTGATTTTGGAGCTCTGTAGACTGAGATTCACAGCTACTTTCCCTAGTCCCTTGTGGTCTCTTGTCATGTGGTCTGTCCTCCCATCCCAACTCCTGGCCAAAGTTAATTCAGTCTAAAGAAGACCCTCTGAGTGTGCTTCTCCATCTCCTTTCCCCTTGGGAGTTGTGCGATCTCATTTGCCCTCCCTACCACTCTTAGTTCCACTGGTCTTTGTAAGGTGTGTCCTTAGGTTTGTCCATGGAAACACCTCTTTTACCAGTATTTAATCTCTCTCCAGGTGTGTCTTGACATCAAGGCGCCTCTCCGAATAAAGAATCTCAAAATGCTTGAAATTTCCTTAGATGTTTCCTTTGATATAAGATAACTTTTCTCTACTGGGATTTTGCCAATTCCTTCTGGGTATTTATATCCTATTTTCTTTTCTCCCCCAAGTCAACACGTCAAGACTCAAAAGAGGGGAACTGGCTCTCTTCTCAGGAATCCAGAGAGCATTGAAACCTTAAAATATTACCTTCAAATATTCTCCAAACTCATTCCTTGTCCAGAGGTCTGTGTGTGTTTAGCTATTCCCTGTGCAGCAGGGAAGCTGCTCTTTGGTTACCATCCTTAGTTCTCCTTCAGTCTGTGCTTGTTTCATAGACTTTATTTAATCCTCTAGGATCTGCCTCCTGTTCTTCCAAGACAATGCTTTTTTGTAATTCAAAACCACAAACTGAAAATTGTCCCCATAATAAATGCCTGGGGTCTTACATATGAATAACTCTTTGGCTTTCAGACAATTGTGTTTATGAATTTCAAAATCCATTTAGCTTCTCAATTGAGTTCTTTGTTCTAAGTGATACTTGGATGCCCTACTCAGGACCCCAAGGCTGATAGTCCTACAGTTTTAATAGTGCAGAGAAGGATAAGAGTAATAAGAGTAGGGGAAAAAAGAGTTTAATGTCAAACTGTCATTCGCCACACATTCATGCATCTCATTTGTTTGTAGAGTCACACAACAGTACATTTATGAAGAATACAGAAATCTCCATTACTACATCTTACAGACAAAGAAATAGAGTCTAAGACATTATTTTTCTCTAGGATCACACATCTGGCAAAAACAAACTAGAACCTAGGTCCTTTCAGTTCTTATAATATGTCATGTTAATCCTCTGACATATTTTGTTATCTATTTCATTTTTGTTTTAGCTGCCACGAGCCCCTGAGAATAGACTTTTATAAATTATTTGCATGAATGTTCTATGTTTGGTGTGGAAGAGGAAATGCACAAATGATGTAGTAAGTGAAATGAAAACATCCAGAGTTTCAGATTTATGCACAATATACCTAATGAAACTTTCCATGTTTTATCTTTTAAAACAAGATAGCTCCTCTCTCCTAGTAAGCCACCTGAAATCCCCATCGACAATATAGTTTATTAGATTTATATGTGTGTATAGTACTTTGAATGAAAGAGAAGCCCAGCAAACTAACAAATCATCTTAACTTCAGCATTTCCGTTGTTATATTGTAGTCATTCAGGTTGTATATACATATGCTCAGTAGAGAAATAGGCAGGTGCTACATATACATCGTATATATAGATTCGTGTAGGAATTGGATTTTATCCTAAGTGCAATGAGAAGCTACCAGAAATTATAAGCTAAAGAATGAAGTGGTCTGATGACTATTTCTTAAAAGATGAGTCTAGCTTCTGAGGAGAGACCAAATTGAGAAATTACTGTGGTGGAGCAGGAATGTAGAGATGAGCAGAGGCAGAAAAGAGGCTGCTCTAGCTGCCCATGCAAGAGATCCCTCCATCTGAAGGAGGGCAGCTGGAAAGGAAATGGAAGTAGCTGAGGATTTGCTTTGGAGATAGAGTGGACAGGACTTCCTGTACTCCTTACCCGGGTCCAGACTCCAGAGGAATAAGAGATGTCAGAAACTCACAATAATTATCTCTTGTGGCTAAACACATTTAATTCAACATCTCTCTACTAATCGAATATGAAACCAGCAAAAAAAAAAAAAGAGCTCAATGTACAACAAATAGAAAATGCTTTAATACCACATACTCTAATAGTCTTGATTATTCAGTATCATTTCAAAAGGCACAATGTTTAGAAAAATCTTGCAACGAAATGTTGGCACACCAAAACAGTTAATTTATGATTGTCATTAATATTAGTATTGTTTCAAGGCCATTGGAATTGGACTTCCCGTTTTTTCCTGGTCCAAGAAGGGTTTATTTTTGTTGATCTTCTTGGCCTGGTGTAAAATCTGTCTTTTGAGATTGGCATTCCCCAGTGACTAAGTGGTGAATTATGCTGTCTGGAAAGTTATTGTGAGTTCCACTGTGGTTTTGGTTCAGTAGGTTTTTATGTATTTTTACAAATTTTGTACATACACCCAGAGGCTTTTTGGCACTGGCAACACTTTGACATTCAAGAAAATAAATATGAGCCATTTAATGGTCTCCAATTCTAGATTCAGCATTTTAAGCATATTGAAATATGTATATGAGGAATTTTCTGAAACTTGGAACAGAGAATAATTTGGCAAAGAGTTTTTACTAACATTACAAAAAAGACCTTTCTTTGCAGCTCATTTGATTATATATTTTTTAGGTCATGAGAGGTATATTTTGAATTTGAGCTCTGGAGCTTAAAGGAAGTGTACTTAATATTCTGGAGATATGTTTTGCATTTTTAGTGACTGGATAAGACCAATGCTAATTGATTTAACCTATTCCTGGGAAAACTCTCAAGCTTATAGTCAACTTGAATTATAGTCAACAGTGTAGTGAAATGTAAAAAGGTTTATGTGGAAATGAAGAAAATTCACTTTTCAAATAAAACATAGCTATTTCAGGAACATAAACGATGTATTTGCTAATCTTTTTCCCCTCCCATTCATCAAACTAAAATAATCCACTTGCAAAATAAAGCCAAATGGCATATTCTACTGAAAGTTCAGTTTATAGTGACATAAAACCCTATAATTCTCATATGCATAATTAACCTTCCAAATTGCCTATTAATCACACAAGTAAATTTATAGCAACCAAAGGAACCTTGTGATTATTAAAGGTAAAAAATTACTAAATATTCAGACTTATGTAACATACATATAGGAAATTACTCATGACCTTGAAAATGTCATTCAGGAAGTTATGATACACACTGACACATAGGTAATGGCAGTACTTTAATAAAGGATATTTTGTATGTAATGACACCGAGACTATGTTATGACAGAGGTATACAAAAGTTTCAGAGGCAGCAGTACTAGTTTGAGGCATAGGACTTTTGGTTCTATTGTTATTTTTTGCCTCATTGTACCCTCACTTTGGCCACTGTTTTTTCATCTACCAAGGGATGTCAGCAACTTTTGTTTCCTACCACCTTTAAATGTTGTCAAGGATCTTATATTTTGCTTGGTAATCCCTTGAGATCTTTGGATGAAAAGAACCATAAAAATCCAAAATGTTTTTCTAGGTGGGGGTTTCCAAAATTGGTCCTTTTCAGGGAGCCACCCACTTGGATATTGAATACCCTCCCTGTGTAATATGGAAAAAGCGGTTGGTGAAAATTTACTCTTCTAGCATCACCAAAAAAAACAGACGTCTTTATTGTTCAGAAACTGAAACACACCCATTGGGGATCACTTCATCATTTTTTTTTAAGTGAATGAAAACATCACAAGTTGAATTGATGAAATGCAGGATAAGTGCAAACAGACTACACCCTTCCTCTTTCAGTCACAAGGAGTGGTGGTCTGCCAATTCTCCCCCATTGCACCCTCCCTGTCTAGTAAAGAGCCCTAGTTGGCTCACAAACCATGTCCCTATCTGAGCTACAACTAATCATGCCACTGTTGAGTCACCAATAGAAAATCCCACAGACTGGTTGCTTTCCTCTTTGTGGTAAAAGGCAATGATCTGAAAGAGAAGATTTTCCCCGTCATTTTTTCTCTTTTCATCTGTATCATTTCCCTCCCTTTCTTACTCATTTTCATTTCTTCCAATTTCTAATTATCATCCCTCTCTTTACCCATCCTTTTCTAATCTCAAGGGCTATTTTAAAAGGATGCTTGTTCACCAGATGCAACTCTCCAAGGGCTCATTTGGAAAAAATAACAATCTTTCTGTCCCTCCAGCTGCCAAAAAGTCATCGTGAGTCATGTTTTTGACTCAATTGACAGAAACATTTAATAGAAATATTTAGCCTTTCCCAGAGTTTCTTCTTACTTGCCATTCCATCTTGTTGATTTCAACTGACTGATAGGATGCAGTATTTGACCAGAGTAGCTTACCTGGTCATCATATCCTTTGTATTTTTCCTGTCTCTGTTAATCCTGGCTAAAGCAGTCAGATGGAGTGAGTTATAAGCAAAATAACTGTCAGTAAGCCTTCTAGCTCTAGAGTATCTTGTTTGAAACATTCTTGCAAAATTACTCCCCAAAATTGAACTGGATCCTACATGCTAAATAAGAAATTAAGTAACTTACTTTCTAAACAATATTATTTCTAAATAATAATAATAACAACAATTATTATTATTATTTCTAAATAATAATAATAACAACAATTATTATTATTATTTAAGATGCTTCCTTAATAGTGTCATGTTAACAAGTCAATGTTAATTACTTTGGAACCATGAAGAGAAACTTGTTTGAAATACAGTATTTTTTTTTTACTTTATTAAGTCAAGCAGAGTTCAAAGGAACTATTGCTGATATTCACTATTTCTCTTATCAAATTAAAAGTTTTGGGAAGTTAAAAAGTATGACTCGAAAAAAAAAGATGGCAGCAAAGTAGAGGGACGTGGAATGCATCCCTCTCCACAGATGCATTGGGAATGCACCAAAAGACGCAATAATTCCCACAGAGAACCAACTGAACACCAGCAGATGACCTTGGACACCGGAAAGGACCACAAGGATCCCGACATAACCAGTAGGGAGGCAACTACGATGGCTCAAAGAGGATGAAGCGCGGAGCTGTGGAAGACGGGAGGGAGTGAGAAACATACAGAGGGTCCGCACCACAGCTCAGCATTCCCGGACCGAGACATCGATTCACAGCTGAACAGAAGGTCCGGGAGTGGGAGTGTGGGAACTGGAGAGCTGGGTCAAGGTGAGAAAAATTGATGCCAGTAAAGTGACGGACTGAGAGGACAGGAGGGAAGAGGTCTGCAGCAAGGAGTGCCCGCCCCTGAGAGCTTACTGGCTATGATGGCAACTGGAGGCTGAGGGCTCACGGGCACGGGGGGGGGAGGGGAAGGAGCCGTGGGCATAGCCTCTCTCTCTTTTTCGGTGCTTCTGCAACAGGCAGTGGAGCGATGCCCTGTGGGCCACCTAAGGCGCTCAGGGATAGCAAGTACCCTCAGGCCCTCGGGCGGGGCTAGATTAAAACCCCTTGGAACGCCAGCAGCAGGGAGGCTGCGAGAAAAAAAAAAAAACCCGAGAGGCCCAACTCTGAGACTTTCTGTTTACACCTGAGCCACCAGCATCCCTCTGCAACAGGCACCTCCAAGCCCAACTGAAACAACAGTGCACCACTGCTCACCCACTCCCAGGGAAAGGAGCCACTATTGTACCCTCTCCCTCCCTACACACCGAAGCTTACAAACCAACAATAAAGGAAGCTCTGCTGGTCACAGAATAATGCAGAAAAACCCAAGGTGAGTAGAAGGACACTTACAGCTGAGACTCTAAGGAAACAGAAATAATAGTATCAATCCTATTGAACTGGTCCATTCTGGGATCAGTTCTGGATTTTTTTATTCCTTTATTAATTACGATCTTAGTCCTAAGGGATCTACAAGTTTTATAACATAATTTTTTATTCTATTTTTATTTTTTTGCCTTTTTATATACTTCTATATCTAGCTAAGTTTTTGGTAGTACGAACAATATATCTCTCATACTTTCCTGTCATCCCTATCTTTTATACATTTCTATTCCTTTCTTTTTATTTGCATATTTCCAATCACGCTACGCTCTTCTGTTCCCCTTTCTTCTATTTATTTTTAGTTTATTTTATCATAACATACTTATAAGCAACACTATCGGTCTGCTCAGACTCCTTGCTCTATTCTCCAGATGATGCACCACCTTGGTATTTAATATTACGTTTTTGGCTTTATCTTAGTTCTTAGTACAACAGTCTAATTTCATTCTGAGAATCTCCATTCTCTCTGGTGGTACTCTAGCTCTTTTTTATAAATGATCCTAGCTTACAAAATCTCCCTGGATTAATGTTTGTATGTGTAAGGTGTTATTTGTTTGCTTGCTTTTGCTTTTGTCTCTGATGTGTTCTGTTTCAGTTGTCAATTTCTACTGGGTTTCCCTTTGAATATCTGATAGCACACTGGGGTTCTGTCAGGTCTTTCCAGAGCCTTATGTCCTAATGGATTCAGTAATTGTGTGTCTTATACATGTATGTGTTTCCTAGACTTAATATTTGTTTAATGCAATACTTGGACATTAGTCTGAGGCTTGGACAGTCTTCTATAAACACCTCTATCACCAGGACAAGCAACCCCAAAAGTTTGGACAACCATGAGGAAACAAAGAAACACCATGCAGGCAAAGGAGCAGGAAAAAAACCCACAAGACCAAATAAATGAGGAGGAAATAGGAAAAATGCCTGAAAAAGAATTCAGAGTAATGATATAAAAATGATACAAAATCTCGATACCAAAATAGAGAAAGTACAAGAAACAGTTCATAAGAGCTCAGAAAAACAAACAGCAATGGATAACAAAATAACTGAAATTAAAAATACTCTAGATGCTATAACCAGCAGAATGACTGAGGCAGAAGGAACGAATAAGTGAGTTGGAAGATAGAATGGGGAAAATAACTGTCACAGAGCAGGAAAAAGAAAAAAGAATAAAAAGAATAGAAGACAGTCTCAGAGACCTCAGTGATAACATTAAGCATACCAACATTAGAATTATACGCATCCCAGAAGAAGAAGAAAACAAGAAAGGGTCTGAGAAAATATTTGAAGAGGTTATAGTGGAAAACTTCCCCAACATGGGGAAGGAAATAACCAAGTCCAAGAAGCACAGAGAGTCCCATACAGAATAAACCTAAGGAGAAATACACCAAGGCACATATTAATCAAACTAATGACAATTAAACTCAAAGAAAAAATATTAAAAGCAGCAAGAGAAAAGCAACAAACAACATATAAGGGAAAACCCATAAGGATAACAGCTGACATTTCTACAGAAACTCTGCAGGCCAGAAGGGAATGGCAGGATATACTGAAAGTCCTGAAAGAGAGAAACCTACAGCCAAGAATACTCTACCCAGCAAGAATCTCATTCAGATTTGAGGGAGAAATCAAAAGCTTTTCAGACAAGCAAAAGTTAAGAGAATTCAGCACCACCAAACCAGCCTTACAACTAGTGCTAAAGGAACTTCTCTAAGTAGGAAACACAAGAAAAGGAAAACACCTACAAATACAAACCCAAAACAATTCAGAAAATGGTCATTGGAACACACATGTCAATAATCACTTTAAATGTAAATGGATTAAATACTCCAACCAAAAGACACAGACTGGCTGAATGGATACAAAAATAAGACCCTTCTATATGCTGCCTACAAGAAACCCACTTCAGACCAAGGATACATATAGACTGAAAGTGAAGGGATGGAAAAAGATATTCCATGCAAATGGAAGTCAAAAGAAAGCTGGAGTAACAATGCTCATATCAGACAAATTAGACTTGAAAGTAAAGACTATTACAAGAGACAAGGAAGGACACTACATAATGATCAAGGGATCCATTCAAGAAGAACATATCACAATGGTAAATATCTATGCCCCCAAATAGGAGTACCTCAATACATAAGGCAAATGCTAACAGCTATAAAAGGGGACATCGACAGTAACACAATAATAGTGGGAGACATGAACACCCCACTTATATCAATGACAGATCATCCAAACAGAAAATAAATAAAGACACACAAGCTTTAAATGACACATTAGACCATCTCGACTTCATTGATATTTATAGGACATTCCACCCAAAAATGACAGACTATACTTTCTTCTCAAGTGCACATGGAACATTTTCCAGGATAGGTCACATCTTGGGTCACAAATCAAACCTCAGCAAATTCAAGAAAATTGAAATCATATCAAGCATCTTCTCGGACCACAATGCCATGAGAGTAGATATCAATTACAGGAAAAAAACTGCAAAAAATACAAACACATGGAGGCTAAACAATTCACTCTTAAACAACCAAGAAATCACTAAAGAAATCAAAGAGGAAATCAAAAATATATAGAAATAAACAACAATGAAAACACAAGAACCCAAAACCTATGAGACACAACAAAAGCAGTTCTAAGAGGGAAGTTTATAGCAATACAGTCCTACCTTAAGAAACAAGAAAATGATCGAATAAACAACCTAACCTTACACCTAAAACAATTAGAAAAAGAAGAACAAAGAAACCCCAAAGTGAGCAGAAGGAAAGAAATCATACAGATCAGAGCAGAAATAAATGAAAAAGAAATGAAGGAAGCCATAAGAAAAATTAATACAACTAAAAGCTGGTTCTTTGAGAAGATTAACAAAATTGATAAATGATTAGGCAGAGTCATCAAGAAAAAAAGGGAGAAGATGCAAATCAACAGAATTAGAAATGAAAAAGGAGAAGTAACAATGGACACCTCAGAAATACAAAACATCATGAGAGACTACTACAAGCAACTATATGCCAATCAATTGGATAACCTGGAAGAAATGGATACATTCTTAGAAAAATACAATCTTCCAAGAGTGAACCAGGAAGAAATAGAAACTATGAACAGACCAATCACAAGTACGGAAATTGAGGCAGTGATTAAAAATCTCCCAACATACGAAAGCCCAGGACCAGATGGATTTACAGGTGAATTCTATCAAACATGTAGAGAAGAGCTAACACCTATCCTTCTCTAACTCTTCCAAAATACAGCAGAAGGAGGAACACTCCCAAACTCATTCTATGAGGCCATCATCACCCTGATACCAAAACCAGGCAAAGATGGCACAAAAAAAGAAAACTACAGACCAATATCACTGATGAATACAGATACAAAGATCCTCAACAAAATACTACCTAACAGAATCCAACAGCACATTCAAAAAAATCCTCCAGCATGATCAAGTGGGGTTTATCCCTGGGATGCAAGGATTCTTCAGTGTATGCAAATCAATCAATGTGATCCATCATATCAACAACTTGAAGGATAAAAACCATATGATCATCTCAATAGATGCAGAAAAAGCTTTTGACAAAGTTCAACATCCATTTATGATAAAAGCTCTCCAGAAAATGGGCATAGAAGGAAATTACCTCAACATAATAAAAGCCATATATGAGAAACCAAAGGCCAACATCGTTCTCAATGGGGAAAAACTGGAAGAATTCCCTCTAAGAACAGGAACAAGACAAGGGTGTCCACTCTCACCATTATTATTCAACATCGTTTTGGAAGTTTTAGCCACAGCAATCAGAGAAGAAAAAGAAATAAAAAGAATACAAACTGGAAAAGAAGAAGTAAAATTGTCACTCTTTGCAGATGACATGATATTATATACAGAAAACCCTAAAGGCTGTACCAGAAAACTGCTAGCACTAATTGAAGAGTTTAGTAAAGTAGCAGGATACAAAATTAATGCACAGAAATCTCTTGCATTCCTATACACTAACAACGGAAGAGCAGAAAGAGAAATTAAGGAAACTCTCCCATTCACCATTGCAACCAAAAGAATAAAATACCTAGGAATAAACCTGCCTAAGGAGGCAAAAGATCTGTATGCAGAACACTTTAAGACATTGATGAAAGAAATCAAAGATGACACACACAGATGGAGGGACATACCATGTTCCTGGATTGGAAGAATCAACATCGTGAAAATGACTGTACTACCCAAAGCAATTTGCAGATTCCATGCAATCCCGATCAAATTCCCAATGGCATTTTTCACAGAACTAGAGCAAGAAATCTTACGATTTGTATGGAAATGCAAAAGACCCCGAATAGCCAAAGCAATCTTGAGAAGGAAAAATGGAGTTGGTGGAATCAGGCTTCCTGACTTCAAACTATACTACAAGGCCACAGTGATCAAGACAGTATGGTACTGGCACAAAAATGGAAAGGAAAATCAATGGAATAGAATAGAGAACTCAGAAGTAAGCCCAAACGCATATGGGCACCTTATCTTTGACAAAGGAGGCACGAGTATACAATGGAAAAAAGACAGCCTCTTCAGTAAGTGGTGCTGGGAAAATTGGACAGCAGCATGTAAAAGAATGAAATTAGAACACTTCCTAACACCATACCCAAAAATAAACTCCAAATGGATTAAAGACCTACATGTAAGGCCAGACACTATCAAACTCCTAGAGGAAAACATAGGCAGAACACTCTATGACATCCATCAAAGCAAGATCCTTTCTGACCCACCTCCTAGAATCATGGAAATAAAATCAAGAAGAAACACATGGGACCTCATGAAACTTAAAAACTTTTGCGCAGTGAAAGAAACCATAAACAAGACAGGAAGGCAACCCTCAGAATGGGAAAAAATAGTTGCCTATGAAACAACGGACAAAGGATTAACCTCCAAAATATACAAGCAGCTCATGAAGCTTAATACCAAAAAAGCGAATAACCCAATCCACAAATGGCCAGAAGACCTAAATAGACATTTCTCCAAAGAAGACATACACATGGCCAACAAACACATGAAAAGATGCTCAACATCACTAATCATCAGAGAAATGCAAATCAAAGCCACAATGAGGTATCACCTCACACCGACCAGAATGGTCATCATCACAAAATCTGGAAACAACAAATGCTGGAGAGGGTGTGGAGAAAAGGGAACTCTCCTGCACTGTTGGTGGGACTGTAAGTTGGTACAGCCACTATGGAAAACAATTTGGAGGTTCCTTCAAAAACTACAAATAGAACTACCATATGATCCAGTCATCCCACTCCTGGGCATATACCCAAAGAAAACCATAATCCCAAAAGAAACTTGTACCATAATGTTTATTGCAGCACTATTTACAATAGCCAGGACATGGAAGCAACTGAAATGCCCATCAACAAATGAATGGATAAAGAAGATGTGGCATATATATATAATGGAATATTACTCAGCTATAAAAAGGGATGAGATGGAGCTCTATGTCATGAGGTGGATAGAGCTACAGTCTGTCATACAGAGTGAAGTAAGTCAGAAAGAGAAAGACAAATATAGTATGCTAACTCACATATACAGAATCTAAAAATGGTACTGATGAACTCAGTGACAAGACAAGAACAAGGACGCAGATACAGAGAATGGACTGGAGAACTCGAGGTTTGGGGGGGGCGGGGGTGAAGGGGAAGCTGAGACGAAGTGAGAGAGTAGCACAGACATATATATACTACCAACTTTAAAATAGATAGCCAGTGGGAAGTTGTTGTATAACAAAGGGAGTTCAACTCGAGGATGAAGATGCCTTAGAGGACTGGGACGGGGAGGGTGGGGGGGACTTGAGGGAGGGTGGGGGAGGAGTCGAGGGAGGGACGGAATACGGGGATATGTATATAAAAACAGATGATCGAACTTGGTGTACCCCCCCCAAATAAAATAAATAAATAAAATTTAAAAAAACAGTATGATTCATACAAATATAGAATAAACATAGCAAAGGTTTATTTAACTTATTAATGAGATTTATCAGTCAGGGTTCAACCAGGTAAGCTGAATAAGTAAGATATATAGATATACCCCTCCTCCTCCCAATCACATTTATTGATTTGTTTGCTTATTGTTTTATTCTAAGGAATTGGTTTATAATTTGTGAGGACTGCTTAAGCGCATCTGAAGTCCCATAGGTCAGAAAGTCAGGAAAGGAAGATCACAAGCAGACTGGCATCCACAGGCATGAGCCAAAGGTTTTTGTGACAGGCAGTCAGGAAAGAATGGTTAGAAGCAGGTTGGAACCCAGCAGAGCTCAGGGTGTGTCTTCAGGGAAGGCTTAGACCACTTTTAAGGCCCTCCTACAGAATAAATTGGACCCACCCAAAGAATTTTCTCCCTAAGTTAAAGTAAAACTGACTAGGAACTTTATTTACATCTGCAAAATCTCTTCACAGCAGCACCTAGGATAGGATTTGATTGGATAACTGGGAGAACACAGATTCTTGCTAGCAAGTGGTTGCTGCTTCCTTTTTGTCCTCTGGCTCTCAGGAAGAATACCTCTGTCTCTCAGGAAGAATACCTCTGTCGTCCACCATATCTGGAAACATACTAGAAAGGCAATCCTGGAGAATGTAGTTTATCCTAGGCAAGCTGACACACTACAAAGACCATTTCTGAATATTTATAGACTCTATGCTAAGGTCTGATTGTGTTCTCCCCAAATTCATATTTTGCATCCTAACTCCCAAGTGATGGTATTGGGAGGTGAGATCTTCGGGGGAGTGATTGGATCATGAGGGCAGAGCTCTCATAAATGAGATTGGTGTTGCATAGAAGAGGCTCCAGAGATATTCCTAGTTCCTCCTACTGAGCAAGGACTTGGTAAAATACAAACTGCTTAATGTTCAATAAGGCAACAAAACCGTAACCTTTGGGGCAATTGGTTCTATCAGACAGAAGGCAATTTACATGTCTACCAGACAAAAATCCACAAGTTAAGATGTAACTTCATAGGCTCAAGACTTAATAATAAACAGCAAGTCAAACATAGGCCTGGATGATTAAATGATTTTTTGTGGGCCTACTAGGCAATGTTTCAGTATAACTTCCTTTTGATTTATTTCCAAGTACGGTTTATTTTTCATAACAATTTATTAAATATATCATCTTTTATTACTAAAAGGTAAACTTTTCTTGAGAGTTTAGATTTCCTGAAATAGTATATTCTGTCTGCTTAATCAGAAATGAGTGTTCATTTTGCAATTTAATGGTGATATCTTTTGGTCTTCTCTGATCTAGTCACATATAATGTCTAATAGTTCATGGGCCTATTGTAGGAGTTTCTCTGGGTATATGGAAGATGACTCCTAGTACATAGGTTGCTTGAATCTATAGGTCCCAAGCAATTAGAAAGGAAGAAAGAACAAAAGAGGAAAGAAGATCATTATTTTATTTAAAGGCCCTCACTAAGGGTGATGGAAATATTAGGAAGGGAGAATAAAAAGAGGAAAGGGGAGAATCATTATCTTTAGTTGTGAAAATTTTTTCAGTGAGGAAATAAGACATAGACACCAATTTAAAAATAACCAGTTGACAACATAAGTTCAGTAAGAGGAAAGAAAATGGTGTGTCTATCAAAAATTCCATGCTATTAAACCTATATATTACTACTTTGAATCCAACTGATTAATCTTTTTCTTTCCTAAAATGAGGACCATATCCTAGAAACCAATTATTAAGGAAATGTTTCTAAGTATACATTTCAAATGCCCCTTAAAGTTACAAACTTGGGGGAAAAATGGAAAAATCATCTGTGCAAATATTTTTCTTCATTTGGCTTAAAACAAAAAATTTCTTTGCAACAGAGTCACTACATTCTTTATTGAGATCTTTAATACATTTGTTTAAAAGAGTTTTTACCTCTTGTATCAGTGAAGATATCACTAATAGTATAAATAATAGAAAATTCATATCTTAAACTACAAATACTAGTGCTATGAACAAATACATATTTATATGTATCCAAACTACTGTTTCACTTTAGATGTATTAGCAAGTTATTACAATAGATGATAAACATCTAACACATTTCTCTTTCTTCTCTCTGACTCCTTTCCCAGTTATCAACTATTCAGCTGTGAACATCGTTATTCTAAAATTTAAGGATATTTGTTTTCCTTTCCGGCTTAAAATGTTTCCATGATGCACAGTGCCTGCTGGATGAATGCCACCTAAATAAGCATAGTAGTCAAGGCTCTTCAAGATTCAGCCTTTACTGACTCTCTAATTTCAATTTTGGCCATGCACAGTCAGCTTCTATGTGCACTATACCTCCTCCAAAAGGAAATGACTTGTTATGTCCCAAATCCTCACATGAGCCTTGCTGTATCATATTTCCATGGATAATTACCCCTGCAAGAAATAGCCTTTACCCACTGTCATTCTGTAAAACTTCTATTCACCCTTAAAAATTCAGCTTAGATTCTTTTCTTCTGAGTAAGCTTCCACTCTGCTTTCCTGTTCCACCCAGGCAGCTAAGTAAAACTCTCTGAGGTTCTGATGACATTCTCTGGGGATAACTGTTTCAAGCCCTCAGCTTATCAGTGATTCAAAGGCTTTTGTGCAAGTTTGTTGCACCCCGAGTGCTGATGCTTTGCCTTCTTCCTCTTGTTTCCAGAAGCTAACTCAAGGTTTAATTAGATAATAGTTGCCTATTCAAAATAAACATTTGTTGAAAACTTAATATATTCAGGTCCTCTGATCTGATGCTGGTTAGGGCAAATTAAAGCAGGTTAAGTAGAGAAGCCATTCATCTGAGGTCATGGATATTTTATTATCTTTATTTACTAGTGAGTGGGTCTCAAATTTTACCCTGCTTTTGAATCTCCTTGTTAAAACCCAGATTGCTTGGCCTCCTCCCAGACTTTCGGATTCAGTAGATTCAGCCTGGAGCCACCAAATTTGTGTTTCTTACCAGCATTCAGTTGCTGTTCCTGCTGCTTAAGGACCACGATTTAAGAACTACTGCTCTATAGCCACACAAAGACCAAGATGCTAAAAGAAAATATGTATATTTAATAAATGCTTATCTAATTGGTCTTGTTTTATTTCTAAAGACAACCTTAATGCAGAATATGATTTATTCTGTTCCTTTCTAAATCAAGAGAAATAAAAATATGTTTTTATATATTTATATATATTTTATTTTATTCAATAAAGAAGATCAGTATTCTGAGTTTTCCATCATAATCATATATTTTCCTCCCCCTTCCATTACTTTCCCATAGTTTTAACAGATGCATTTAAAAAAAATGACAATGTTATTTTTTTTTTTAAATAGCAGAATTTAACTTTTTTTTAGCAAGGAGGGAGAGATTATCATAACCATCTATCTTTCCATGAAAACAATTAACCCATTTTTCAGAAAATTGTGTATACAGAAATGAGGGTACAGAAATAAAACGTAGAGCTATGGCCAATTGCTTTTTGACAAGGATGCCAAGTCCACTCAATGGGTAAAGAATAATCTCTTCAACAAATGGTGCTGGGACAATTGGATTTCTACATGAAAAAGAATTTCATTGGACATCTACCTTATATCATATACAAAAATTAACTAAAAATGGATCAACAATGTAAGTGCTAAAAACCATGAATTCTTAGAAGACAACATGGGGGTAAATCTTCATGACCTTGGGATTGGCAATGTATTCTTAACTATGACACCAAAAGCACAGCAACAACAACAAAAAATAACTTGAACTTTATCAAAATTTAAAACTTTTGTGTATTAAAGGACACTATCAAGGAATTGAAAAGACAGCCTAAAGAATGGGAGAAAATATTTGCAAATCCTAGAGCTGATAAGCATTTAGAATTCACAATATTTAAAGAACTCTTAAAATTCAACAAAAAGACAAACAATGGGCAAGGGACTTGAATAGACATTTCTCCAAAGACAAACAAATGGCCTATAAGAATATAAAAAGATGTTCAACATCATTAGATTCTAGAGAAATGCAAATCAAAACCACAATAAAGTATCACTTTGCATGTATTAAGATGGACAGAAGAAAATAAAATTTAAAAATGAAAATAATGAGTGCTAATGAGGATGTAGATAAACTGGAATTTTGGTACCTTGATGGTGGAAATGTAAAATAATGGAAAGGTAACATGGGAAAACAGTTAGGTAGTTCCTCAAGAAACTAAATAAAGAGTTGTCATATGGCCTACCCATTCCACTCCTAGGTTTACACTCCCCAAAATTAACAGGGATCCAAACAAGTGTTCATTGAACCATTATTCACAATAGCCAAAAAGTAAAACAAACAAAACAAAACACATGTCCATCAACAAATAAATGGGTAAGAAAATTGTGATATATACCTACCACAGAATATTATTAAGCCCTAAAAAGGAATGAAATTCTGATGCATGCTACAACATGGATGAACCTTGAAAACATTGTTTTAAGTGAAATAATCAGTCATAAAAGGACAAATACTGCATGATTCCAGTTAATGATATATCTAGAATAGGAAAATTCATAGATAGAAAGTAGGTTAAAGGTTACCAGGGATTGCCTCTGGGTAGGAAGAGCAGGCGAAGTAATTGACAGGGCAGCCCAGGAAAATGGCCATGGAGAAACTGCAGAGCTTCCTGAGTGACCAGGGTGAAAAAGAGCACAGCCTGACCACAGAGGTTTTGGATGCCTCGTCCCTTAGTTTTCACACCAGGTTGAGGTATCTTTGCACAATGCTTTGTATGCAGCATTTTCTGTTCTATCTTAGAACTAGATTGCTAAGCTTCCTGATGGCATAAAACTTTTTGCAGTGTTTTATACCCTGAGACGTAATCCTGCCTGAGTCATTATGAGCTTTTTAACGGATTCTGTGAAGCAATTGAAGAAAATATTTGAAACAAGATTGCTTACAACAATTATTAACTATTCTTTTTTTGTTTGTTTCCTATTTAAACTGTGTGCTTCTTTGTGGTGACACAAGAAGGGAATGACCATATTGCAGTTCTTGTGAATGGCCTGATATAGTCTACCATGCATCCCATATGCAAGAGATGCTGTCATGAACTGCTGTTTTCCTCTCGTGAGTTGAAAATCAGAAACTCTTTGAAAAGAGTTGATGCTGTGGTTTTGGTGAGGTATGCTTTTCCTGATACAGTAATCACTCCAAGAACAAGTGCAGTGACAATTTAAGACCATTTGTACAAACTATATGCTTGATTAAACTGTTAAATTCTTGTAACTTTAAATTCACTATGTGTCATTAATATGCCCTTCCAAAGATAGGAGAGTTCAATTAATCATTGCCAATTGTAACTTACTTTTAGCCAGTTTTTTTAGTCTTCTCGAAACAGCTTTGAGATGTGAATATTTAAGGATAAACCTGTATTGCAAGACATATTTAGCTTTTTTGGATCTTTCAAAATGTCTACATCTTAAAAACATCTTTTTAAATAACTTTGAAAGTTTTAACTTCAAGCTAAATACTGTTTATTACATGTAATAAAAAGAATATGTAAATCTTTACAATTTTTAAGTAAATCCACACTTGGGAATAAAAGAATTTTATCAGGGGATGATGGAAAGGATGAATGGTGAGTTATTGGTTAATGCTTCCAGAGTTTGGGATTATGAAAAAGATTTTGAATTAGATAGTGGTGATGGTTGCACACGATTGTGGGTATAATTAGTGCCACTGAATTGTACACTTAAAAATAGGTACTATTGCAAGAAAAAGAAGAAAAAAGAAAGGAAGGAAGGAAGGAAGGAAGAAAGGAGAGAGGAAGGAACGAAGAAAAGCAGATCCAGAGAAATGAACAAAGCTATGTTTACTATATCCTAAGCTGTTCTGGATAGTTTATATATGTTAACTCATTGAGTTCTCAAAACATCAGTATTGTTATTTTCCTCATCTCATCTATGAGTAAATGAGGCACAGAAAGTTTAGATAATTTGCCAGCATCATGTAACTAGTAGATGGGAAAGCCAAGATTTAAACCCAGGCAGTTTGTCTTTATATCCTTGCTTTTAACCATGCTTGCATTTTAACCCTGCATTACTGCCTCTAGCCATCATTCTGTTTAATGCTAAATGAAGGGAATGAACCTAGAACTAATAGGAAGTAACAGGCTAAGAGAAGTCAGTCTATTTTTTGGTTACTCTGGTTTCATAAGGGGATAACCTTGACAACTCTAATTCCCATTGATAAATGTTTCCACACTTTTGGTGTGCATACTGCCTTCTCAAGTGACTTTTGAATCACTGGTGGCTATGATGACTCTGTCTTGTCTGATGGAATCACTGAATACTTGTTTTGCACATTTTTTAGCAATTGATAATCATTTTGTTAAAATAGATATTTTTCAGCTTTGTTAATGTATAATTGACAAATGAAATTGTAAGCTGTTTAAAGAGTATGATATGATGATTGATACATTATAAAAGGATCCCCCCATCAAGTCAATTGAATCAATTAATATATGCATCACCCCACATATTTACCCCCCCACACACACTGTTTTTTGGTGAGAACATTTAAATTCTACTCTCCTGGCAAATTTCAGTCATACAATACAGTTATCAACTATGGGCACCCCATTAACACATTAAATGCTTAGACCTTATTCATCTTATAATTGACAGGATTTAGCCTTTAATCAATGTCTCCTCATTTCTCCACCCCTCCTCAGCCCCCAGCCTCTGGAACTCACTTTCCACTCTCTGCTTCTGTGAGTTCGACTTTTTTTTTTAGACTCCTCATATAAGTGATACCATACAGTATCTGTCTTTCTCTGTTTGGCTTACTTCACTTAGCTTGATGCCATCCAGGTTCATTTACATTGTTGCAAATGGCAGGATTTTCTTCTTTTTTAGGGCTAATATTCGAGGAGGTGTGTGTGTGCATCACATTTTCTTGATCTATTCTTTTGTTGATGAACTCTTAGGTTTTTTCCACATCTTGGCTACTGTGTATAATGCTGCAATAAACACAAAAGTATGGATATCTCTTTGAGATAATGGTTTTGTTTCTCTAGGATAAATACCTAGAAGTGGAATTGCTGGATCATATATATGATAGTTCCATTTTTAATTTTTTGAGGAACTTCCATATTGTTTTCCATACTGACTTTACTAGTTTACATTTACAAAGTAGATGATTTCTAAAGAGACATTGTGAGACACAATAAAGATTGTTGAGAAATGTGGCTTCTTTTACTTTTTAATAAGTGGACTCACAAGAATATCATAACATAAAAGCTGATCTACATTCTTTCCAATATTTATTTCTTTTTTGCTAATTGTAGCTTCAACAACACATTAATTTCTATGGAGATGAGAATGCATCTATCAATTTTTAAGACATTTCTTGAAAATTTATTTTATGCACAAGTAAAGGCCAGCGTCTTCCCACATCAGTGATAAATTACAGAGTTATCCTGATGGTATGCTTACTTGATTATTTCTTTTTTTATTTTTCAGTATTGTTTCCCATCCAGCCATTTAGAGAGCTTGGAAATTGTTAAAGAGATGACTTGCAATAAAACACAACAATTATATAATTTTTGGATCACATTATTTTCATATACATCAAAACAGCAGTAAAACATTTATGGTACTTTTTAAAATATAAGTACTCTCCATTAAGTTTTAATAACCCTAGTATGAGATTTAAAATATTTTGTGCACAACTCAGAGAAACTTTATATGCTGTGAGCCAATTATGTAAGGAAGAGCAGCTCTGGCCTTTTATTAGCAATAATGATTTGTAGCAATTTTTATCGCCAATTTTCACAACTCTCCTTCCTCTTTTTTTTTTCTTTTCTTTCCTTTTTTTTGCCTTCTACAATCAAGTCTTGAACTAGAGAGTTTGGCTCCCGGGATCAATCTCCACCAGACAACATGAAGCAAAAGTTCCGTCTGTTTCTGTGCTTAAGCTGTTCCTGGCTGAGATTCAGTCATAGGTAAGACACATGGCTGTTTCAAATTCAATAGAATTTGAAAAAAAAAGTTTGCTTCTGAGGAGACTCTTGTTGATTACTAATAGGTGGTATTTGAGGGTAGAAATATCCAGAATTTAAAGAACCCCTTGATAACTTCTCTTTTTCATATGCAACTAGGTTATTGAGGAATCTGAATGATAGGTATAGGATATAAACAAGATACTAATCAGTTTTTCATCAACCATTGTCTTCAATTCCATTTTAGATTTTCCTTCTTGAGCCTTGAGTCATCTGAGTAGAAATGGCAGCTTTATATGTCAATTAGTCCGAGTCAAATAAATTCATTCTCAGTTCAATTAAAAGATTGTATTTCCCCATTTTTCCTACCTCTGCGATTGAGCTGACCTACAGTGTAGATGGTATAATCTGTTCTTTCATTCTTGCTATGTGCTTTCCTTGTATTCCTGGCTCCTACTTCAGTAAAGAAGGCATTGGGGGAAAGGAAGTAAACATTTGGAGTCTTAGGTGCTGTTACAAGTGTTTAAAAGCTGAATTTTCTTTTTGATTTTACTTGTGGGCTTATGGAGACTCTCTAGTGGGATCCTTACATTGAACAGTTTATGATACAGGAAATATACTCTGTCTAACAACAGAAACCCTTCTTCAGCTCCATTTCACCTTCACCCAAGGGTTTACACTCTAGTCTCTCCTTGCTGAATCTCCTTTCTGAGCAGGATGCCTTCTTGGATAAGGTCCTTGAAGGAAACTTTGGGTGAAGCTAATTTCCACTGTACATGGGAATATAGTGGTCTAGAAATTGGTTAGTTGTGTATCAAACCCATTTCCTTTTCTTTCTGGGAGTGAAGCTATTCTGCATTTCCCAGCTTTCCCTGAATCTGATATGGATACATGACTGAGTTCTAGCCAATGAAATGTGAGTGTAAGAGCCATTTCCAGGCCTGGTCCACTAAAACTTCCCATATACAGTCCTCCACATTCTGTTCACATCTGCCTAGATGAGCACAGAGACCTTGGAAGGCACCTTTGAAAAGATGGAACCACAAAACGAAACAAATCTGGATCCAATTAACAAAGAGCCCCTTTGTAATTTTCATGAGTGAGAAAGAAATGCTATCATACTCGAAGCATAACACACTTTGGAGTTTGTCATAGTAGCTAGCAGTACATTAATTCACATATGCATTCTAGCTAGGCTCCTCTGATTTAGCAGATAAAAATAAAAGGCATCAACTTAAATTTGAATTTCAGATAAACAAGGAATCATATTTAAAATTTAAAAATCCCATGCAATTTTTAAAACATATTTACACTAAAAATTATTTGTTGTCTATCTGAAATTCAAATATTAACTGGGCATCCTGTCAACCCTAATTCTTACCACACTAAAAAGTGGACTTATATGGCACTCCCAGTGTTTCTCTCATCATCTCATTTTATGTGGTTGCTCCATCTGGAATCTAGTTTTCAGAAATATGTAGAAGAGAATCAGCTTTCAGCCTCTACTGTTACATATGCCTTGAAACTCCAAGGGGTTACATGGCAGTCTTATCCAAAAACTCTCCTACCCAAGGCCACTTTGACACAAGTTTCTCCAGCTCAGGAACCATTCATGTGGGGAATGCCATGTGAGCCTTGCTTTCAGTCGGCTCCCCAGTTTCTATGCATGATTTTCTTGGAGCCCAATTAGCTTTGTTTGGGACAGAAAGTATCACCATGTTTCTTAATAGTAACTGAACACTCAGAAGAATTCTTTCCTCTGATGAATTTGAGCCTTTTTCTTACTTGGGCTAGAAGGAGTAATGGGAGAGAAGGAAGCAGAAGGTCTGGTCAAATGTTAGTAAATCCTGTGACTAGCTATTTCAAAGCTCCTCTTCAGAATGTGGAGAGACTTATTAGCTAATGTTCTTTTTGAATCTTCAGAAGGAATTCTGAGACAATGGGAAAGATTCCATTCTATTACAATCCATTCAAGTTCCATTCAATTACATATCTTTAGATGATCCCTAAAATTGAGAACATGCAGTCGTTTATTTGCATACTCTCAATTTCACTTCAAAAAGACAATCAAATGTAAAATAGTATTTCTTTTGGCTAACATAATTTTATGTCCTTGAATTCAAATCTTCAATTACTCAAGGTTAACAATTGGCTCATGGTTTACCAAACTCTATGGAAACCCATGTACTATGTGGTCTGTGCTTTCATTAAGTGCTTTGTATTATTCTTTCTTTTGTCATTATAAGATGATATTTGGCAAAATGTAACACTAAATATTAGGTTGGAGTTTTGTTTCTTCACTTGTTTTAAATAATTTAACATATATTTCCCCAAAAGTTTGATTTCTTTCTGAAAAGGATATTATATTTCTTCGGTAATGGCAGTATGAATTAGTGCACTGAAACAATATTTAATAAAATAATTCTTTCAGGGTTCAAAGAAAATAATGCCTCTGAAAAATGAGAGCAACACATATTTTCAAATCAGTTTGAAGAAAATGAAATATTATTTAAAGAATAATATAGTATATGAGAGAAGAAACTGAAACTCCAGCAAAACTGATTGCAAGGTGGACAATAAGCTTAGGTCAGAGACAAACATTTATAATATTATTTTTAATTTTTCAGCATCAGCTCCTAGATCCATGGGTGGAAAGATGAAAACAGAAAAAGAAAGGGACTCAAATCACATAATTGTGTTTTACATTATTTTTATCAGGCAATGTTCTGTTTTCTCAATTTAATTTTCTGTAGTTAGTATCAGAAATATTTGGTTTAATAAAACAATGCTGTTTATTATAGGATAGATGCTAAAAACAAAAATAGAATATATGGTGATCTAATATCTATTTAGCAAAAAGGAAGGAAGCCATTCAATGGAAATTGAATTTGATATTTTACATTATATGCTTCACTCAATATGAAGAAAATATTGAAAACATCTGCAAAAAAAAAAAAAAGTAAATAAAACAGAATGTATGGAGCTTTATTCCTAACTCTACATAGGTAATATTAGTTTAGGACAGGGGTTGGCAAGCTTTTTCTGTAAAGATCCAGATAGTAAATATTTTAGGATTTGTGAGCCTTTAAGGACTTTAAAACAATTGCTGTTGTAGTGAGAAAGCAAGATAATGCATAAATGAGTAAGTATGGATGTGTTTCAGTAAAACTATTTATAACTCTAGGCTGTTGGTTAGATTTGCCCCAAGGGCCAGCATTTGTTCACCACAGTTCTAGAATAAGTGCACAATGTCTTATTACCACTCTCAAGCACAAAGACTGTCTTCTGACCCTGATTAACTTCTCAGTTTGCAAATAATTACCAGTTCTGGTTCATGCCAGTCTTAATTTCACACCAAGCCTTGCCCTTTGAAAGCCATGATTGGTGTATTGAAAGGCCTATTAATTTCTTCATAGTTAGAGATTTTAAAGAGAATGGACTATAAATCAGATCTAATCATTTGCCAAGCTGCTTGTGGTTTTAAACCCGTGACAATGTTGAGACAACAAAGTCTATTCAAAAGCAAAATGATTCTTTTAGAGGGGACTATGCTTTTCTTAATTCATTTGGTTTTATTTTTAACTTGATTTAGGGAGAACTCACATATATGATGATCTAGGTAATTTTGCTTTGAACACAAGATTTCTTATCAAATATTTATAATTTATTTACAGGCAATAAAAGGCATTTTAATTAATTATCATTTTTGGCTAGAGCTCTCTCTGCATAGCAGATCATTTCCTTGAAATGACTTTCCTGATGCACTGTTTCAATGGGATGAGTAGTATTGTGACTTTAAAAATAGCCTCTTATAACAGTGTAAAGCAATTATATTCCAATAAAGAGCTTAAAAAAATAGCCTCTTGTTGGCCCTGTACATCTGTCTCCACCTCTGAATCCCAAATGTATATAATTCATTTTTCACTGATTCATAGAAACTCAACAGATATTTGTAGAAACTTAGTGTGTACAGCATGTACTTGATGTTAGGCGTTGGATGAATTCTGGCTACATATACAAACAGGTTGAGTTGCTATTTGTGAAATCAATTTTAAAAAAAAGAAATAAACCCTCCAATTGAAAAAAAAAGCACAAAATAAATGTATTCTTATGCATAAGGAAATATTTCTAGCATCAATATCTTAAATCACCCAGGGTGAGATAATGAGGAATCCTATGGGAACTGAATGCCCCTTTGAAGATTTCTAATGAACTTTGTTGAAGTAGAAAACTTTGGACTAGTTTCCAAAGTTATTTAAAGATTTAGATGCCTCAGCTTCAATTTTCTCTTCCTCTGGTTCCCCTAGAGACAAGTCCTTGTTGCATTTCATTCTGTCTCAGAGCCACTTTTGGTTTGGTTTCTTTCCTTAACTGTAACAAGAAAAACTGGGGGGCTAAAATTAGGTGTTCATAGTACTGTTATGTATAGATTTATCAGATGCTCACCAAACTTCTGTCTTCCTATCTCCTGTTAAAGTGCAGCTTATTCTCATTATTCACTGTAGTATTTTATAAAGTTGCTGTGAACACCGAATTAGTGAACACTGAACTATTGCTCTCAAGGGAAATACAGGGTTAGATTTCTGGGAGTCGCTGTCATTTTTTCGTCAATCAGTACAAAATCTGATTTTATGTGTGGTTTTTCCGACACTCTATGCATGTTTACAAATGAGCAGGAAACTGCTTTGAATGTTGATTTGGGGGTTACAAAAGCATTTTAGAGTGGGTGAGTTTGTAAATATGGAATCTGTAATAATGAAAACTAACTGTACTTTTGTCCTATTTTCTTCCTTTAAGACATGTTTTCTACTTAGTTTTTTTTTTTCAAGTTATAAGAAGAAGGAAAGGAAATAGATCCTTCTTGTTACTTGATTTATATGTTTTTTTCCATTTAATTTGCCAGGCTGTCTGACTATAATTCTTATACTGATATGTTAATATTTATTGACATTTATTATGAGGGCTTGCTTTCCCTCTTGGGAAGGAATAGAAAGAAAAGTTGATCAGTAGATACAGCAGTCAATCATATACAATTTGTCTTAAGGTACAACACTCATAAGGCAGTATTAAGAAATGGAATAAAATGTATTATTGAATTGCCTTAGAACATTTTTATCTTCTGCTTAAAGCATGCAAATTTATGCCATATTAACTCCAGGAGTAATAATTTCTGACTATTTTAAGTAATGTATTTTCAAAATCCAAATTCTATGCTACATAAAAAATAATTATTTCCACACGTGGTTAAGTCCTCTTTGCATGCTAGAAAAAATTATGATTGTAAAATTTGAGTTTATTAAAAGAAAAGCACATGGTACTGTATCATTTTTATTTTTCCTAAGGAAGTCTTAGAATATATACACAATTATTCTGTTCAGATCAGACCCAAACAAAATACTAGCCTAGCATGTTTTTGACTCAATTCCCAATACCTGCTAAATCTTAAGCTCCAGGAAGAGAGAGACTCTGACTCTCTTGATTAAGTTTATTTCACTTGTATAGTAGGTGCTCAACAAATGTTGGCCAAATGAGCAAATGACTCAGTTTATAATTATTATAACCTAAAGATTAGGAAAAATTTATCCCCTAAAGTTCATCACTCTAGACCTTGAGAAAGCTTTAAAAAAGCTTTTTTAAATACTTTTATTTTTTCCTATCATGCTGATTTCAATACACTTTGACAAGTAATCTCATGCAATCACCAATAATCATATTTCACTATAAATCAGTATGAGTTAAAAAAACACAAGACATTGCTTTGGCTTTTCCATGCACCCACAATTTTATTACCAGCTTACTGACACCTAACTAGCTAACCATTCAATTGATGTCTCTATACTTTCTCATTAACTTTACATTCCTCTTCTAGTCCAAGAAAAAAATGAAATAAATACAAATAAGCTATAAATCAATAAAGGAAAATTACTATAAAATCCCTAAATATTTGGAAATTAAAAAATGTATTTCTGCAATAATGTACAGGTCAAAGGATGAATTAAAATAAAAATGAGAAAATATTTTGAACTGTGACAACAAAACATTACGTATTAAAAAACTCTGGAATGCAGTGAAAACTATGATTACAAAAAAATGTATAGCCTTATATTAGAAAAGGTGAATGGCTAAAAATAAATGAGTTAAGCATTGCTTTAAATAACTTGGGAAAATTGCAGCAGATGACACCTAAAGAAAATAGAAGGAAATAAATTACAAATATAAACCCCTCAAATTATTAAGATAGAAAACAAACACACATTATAGAACTCTAACAAAACTAAAAGCTGATTCTTTGAAAAGACTAAAACATTGTTAAGCACCTGGATAAACTGAAGAATAATAGAAAACAAGGAGACATAACAATCAATAAGAGGAATGGAAATGGAAACATCATGAAAAATCTTAGGTATTTACAAACTATCATTTACAATAATTTCAAAAATATTACAAAAGCAAAACATAAGAATAAATTTCACTAACATAAGATCTCTACAAAGGTACATATAAGCTGTAATGAGCAGAAAATGTAAAAAACCTTAATAACAGATAAAACTGTTCATGGATTGAAAGATTCAACACTGTAAAATGTCAGTTCTCCTCAAATTGGTAGATTCAGTGCAATCTCAACCATCATCTCAATATTTTTCTCAGAATTTGAAAAACTTATTCTAAAGTTTGTATAGAGTTATTAAGATTCAAGACTAGCAGGGTGGTCTGAAGTAGAAGAAAAAAGTGGAAGAACTTGCTCTATTAGATATCGAGACTGTTTTTTTACAAAACACATGTAGTTAAGGAAGTTGTTGGTACATAGAGAAATGAAGCAGAATTAGAGTGCTATTAACAGATAACCACAGACACAATATATAACAAAGGTAAATTTTCAGAGCAGCTGGAACATGATAGGTATTTAATAAATAATGTTGGATTAACAAGATGTGGAAATGAAAAGAAGGTAAAGTAAATTTGACCCCTACCTCACACTCTGCACTGAATGCACTGAAAGTCTAAATGTGAAAGGGAAATCAATAAGTCCACTATAAAATAATAGAAAAGTGACTCCCTTTTGGAGGAATTAAGAAAATATTTCTTTAACAGAACACAAAAGATAACTAACCATAAATGAAGATATTCATAAGCTAGAGTACTTTGAAATTAAGAAAGTCTGTTTATCTAAAGACACAAATAAGATAGTGAAAAGGCAAGCCACAGTATAGGATATTTACAATGCATATAATAAAAAAAAGTACCCATTTTCTCAAACTGTAAACTATAAATCAATAAGAAAAATAGAAAGTTCAAAAAAAAATGGCCATAAGAAATTAGCAGGCACTTCAAAGGAGAACTTTTAAAAATGTCTAAGGAGGAGGAAAAAGATGGTGGTGAAGTACAGGGACGTGGAATGCATCCCTCTCCACAGAAGCATTGGGAATGCACCGAAGGACACAATAATTCCCACAGAGAACCAGCTGAACACCAGCAGACAGCCTCGGACACCAGAAAGGACCACAAGGAGCCCGACATAACCGGTAGGGAGGCATCTACGAGGGCTCAAAGAGGGTGAAGCGGCGGAGCTGTGGCAGACGGGAGGGAGTGAGAAACACACGGAGGGTCCGCAGCGCAGCTTAGCGTTCCCGGACCCAGACGTCGATCCACAGCTGAACAGATGGTCCGGGAGCAGGAGCGTGGGAACCAGAGAGCTGGTTCAGGGTGAGAAACATTGTTGCCAGTAAGGTGACGGACCGAGAGGACAGGAGGGAAGAGGTCCGTGGTGAGGAGTGCCTGCCCCTGAGAGCTGCCCGGCTATGATGGCAGCTGGAGGCTGCAGGCTCACAGGCAGGGGGGAGGAGCCGCCCACATAGCCTCTCTCTCTCTTTAGGTGCCTCTGCAACAGGCAGTGGAGAGACGCCCCGTGGGCCACCTAAGGCGCTCAGGCATAACAAGCACCCTCAGGCACTTGGGCGGGGCTAGATTAAAACCCCTTGGAATGCCGGCAGCAGGGAGGCTGCCAGGGAAAAACAACAACAACAACAACAACAACAACAACAAAAACCCAAGAGAGGCCCAACTCTAAGACTTTCTGTTTACGCCTGAGCCACCAGCATCCCTCTGCAACAGGCACCTCCAAGCCCGACTGAAACAACAGTGCACCACTGCTCACTCACTCCCAGGAGAAGGAGCCACTATTGTACCCTCTCCCTGCCCACACACTGACGCTTACAGACGAACAATAAAGGAAGCTCTGCTGGTCACAGAATAATACAAAAAAACCCAAGGCGAGTAGAAGGACACTTACAGCTGAGATGCTAAGGAAACAGAAATATTAGTATCAATTCCTATTGAACTGGTCCATTCTGGGATCAGTTCTGGATTTTTTTTTTTCTTTATTAAATATGATCTTAGCTCTAAGAGATCTACACGTTTTATAACATAATTTTTTAATGATACTTTTTATTCTTTTTCTTTTCTTTTTTTTCTTTTTGCCTTTTTATATAGTTCTGTATCTAGCTAAGTTTTTGGTAGTACAGACAATATATCTCGCATACTTTCCTTTCATCCCTATCTTTTATACATTTCTATTCCTTTCTTTTTATTTGCATATTTCCAATCACACTACACTCTGCTGTTCCCCTTTCTTCCAGTCATTTTAAGTTTATTTTATCTTAACATACTTAGAAGCAACACTATCGGTCTGCTCAGACTCCTTGCTCTATTCTCCAGATGACGCACCGCCTTGGTATTTAATATTAGGTTTTTGGCTTTATCTTAGTTCTTAGTACAGTTGTCTAATTTCATTCTGAGAATCTCCATTCTGTCTGGTGGTACTCTGGCTCTTTTCTATATTTGATCCTAGCTTACAAAATCTCCCTGGATTAATGTTTGTATGTGTAAGGTGTTATTTGTTTGTTTGTTTGCTTTTGCTTTTGTCTCTGATGTGTTCTGTTTCAGTTGTCAATTTCTGCTGGGTTTCTCTTTGAATATCTGATAGCACACTGGGGTTCTGTCAGGTCTTTCTAGAGCCTTATGTCCTAATGGATTCAAAAATTGTGTGTCTTATACATGTATGTGTTTCCTAGACTTAATATTTGTTTAATGCAATACTTGGACATTAGTCTGAGGCTTGGACAGTCTTCTATAAACACCTCTATTGCCAGGACAAGCAACCCCAAAAGTTTGGATAACCATGAGGAAATAAAGAAACACCATGCAGGCAAAGGAGCAGGAAAAAAACCCACAAGACCAAATAAATGAGGAGGAAATAGGAAAAATGCCTGAAAAAGAATTTAGAGTAATGAGAGTAAAAATGATACAAAATCTCAATACCAAAATAGAGAAAGTACAAGAAACAGTTCATAAGAACTCCGAAAAACAAACAGCAATGGGTAACAAAATAACTGAAATTAAAAATACTCTAGATGCTATAACCAGCAGAATGACTGAGGCAGAAGAACGAATAAGTGAGTTGGAAGATAGAATGGGAGAAATAAACGCCACAGAGCAGGAAAAAGAAAAAAGAATAAAAAGAATAGAAGACAGTCTCAGAGGCCTCAGTGATAACATTAAGTGTACCAACATTCGAATTATAGGCATTCCAGATGATGAAGAAAACAAGAAAGGGTCTGAGAAAATATTTGAAGAGATTGTAGTGGAAAACTTCCCCAACATGGGAAAGCAAATAATTAACCAAGTCCAAGAAGCACAGAGAGTCCCATACAGAATAAACCCAAAGAGAAATACACCAAGGCACATATTAATCAAACTAACAACAATTAAACACAAAGAAAAAATATTAAAAGCAGCAAGAGAAAAGCAACAAACAACATATAAGGGAAAACCCATAAGGATAACAGCTGACCTTTCTACAGAAACTCTGCAGGCCAGAAGGGAATGGCAGGATATACTGAAAGTCCTGAAAGAGAGAAACCTACAGTCAAGAATACTCTACCCAGCAAGAATCTCATTCAGATTTGAGGGAGAAATCAGAAGCTTTCCAGACAAGCAAAAGTTAAGAGAATTCAGCACCACCAAACCAGCCTTACAACAAGTGTAAAAGGAACTTCTCTAAGTAGGAAACACAAGAAAAGGAAAACACCTACAAATACAAACCCAAAACAATTCAGAAAATGGTCATTGGAACACACATGTCAATAATCACTTTAAATGTAAATGGATTAAATGCTCCAACCAAAAGACACAGACTGGCTGAATGGATACAAAAACAAGACCCTTCTATATGCTGCCTACAAGAAACCCACTTCAGACCAAGGGATACATATAGAGTGAAAGTAAAGGGATGGAAAAAGAGATTCCATGCAAATGGAAGTCAAAAGAAAGCTGGAGTAGCAATACTCATATCAGACAAATTAGACTTGAAAGTAAAGACTATTACAAGAGACAAGGAAGGACACTACATAATGATGAAGGGATCCATTCAAGAAGAACATATCACAATGGTAAATATCTATGCCCCCAAATAGGAGTACCTCAATACATAAGGCAAATGCTAACAGCTATAAAAGGGGACATTGACAGTAACACAATAATAGTGGGAGACTTGAACACCCCACTTACTTCAATGGACAGATCATCCAAACAGAAAATCAGTAAAGACACACAAGCTTTAAATGACACATTAGACCATCTCGACTTCATTGATATTTATAGGACATTCCATCCAAAAATGACAGACTACACTTTCTTCTCAAATGCACATGGAACATTTTCCAGGATAGATCACATCTTGGGTCACAAATCAAACCTCAGCAAATTCAAGAAAATTGAAATCATATCAAGCATCTTCTCAGACCACAACGCCATGAGATTAGGTATCAATTACAGGAAAAAAACTGCAATAAGTACAAACACATGGAGGCTAAACAATTCACTCTTAAACAACCAAGAAATCACTAAAGAAATCAAAGAGGAAATCAAAAAATATATAGAAACAAACAACAATGAAAACACAAGAACCCAAAACCTATGAGACACAACAAAAGCAGTTCTAAGAGGGAAGTTTATAGCAATACAGTCCTACCTTAAGAAACAAGAAAATGATCGAATAAACAACCTAACCTTACACCCAAAACAACTAGAGAAAGAACAAAGAAACCCCAAAGTGAGCAGAAGGAAAGAAATCATAAAGATCAGAGCAGAAATAAATGAAAAAGAAAGGAAGGAAACCATAAGAAAAATAAATAAAACTAAAAGCTGGTTCTTTGAGAAAATTAACAAAATTGATAAACGATTAGCCAGACTCATCAAGAAAAAAAGGGAGAAGATGCAAATCAAGAGAATTAGAAATGAAAAAGGAGAAGTCACAATGGACACCTCAGAAATACAAAACATCATGAGAGACTACTACAAGCAACTATATGCCAATAAATTGGATAACCTGGAAGAAATGGATAAATTCTTAGAAAAATACAATCTTCCAAGACTGAACCAGGAAGAAATAGAAACCATGAGCAGACCAATCACAAGTACGGAAATTGAGGCAGTGATTAAAAATCTCCCAACACACAAAAGCCCAGGACCAGATGGGTTCACGGGCGAATTCTATCAAACATTTAGAGAAGAGCTAACACCTATCCTTCTCAAACTCTTCTAAAATACAGCAGAAGAAGGAAAACTCCCAAACTCATTCTACGAGGCTACCATCACCCTGATACCAAAACCAGGCAAAGATGTCACAAAAAAAGAAAACTACAGACCAATATCACTGATGAATATAGATGCAAAAATCCTCAACAAAATACTACCAAACAGAATCCAACAGCACATTCAAAAGATCCTCCAGCATGATCAAGTGGGGTTTATCCCTGGGATGCAAGGATTCTTCAATACACGCCAATCAATCAACATGATCCATCATATCAACAACTTGAAGGATAAAAACCATATGATCATCTCAATAGATGCAGAAAAAGCTTTTGACAAAGTTCAACATCCATTTATGATAAAAGCTCTCCAGAAAATGGGCATAGAAGGAAATTACCTCAACATAATAAAAGCCATATATGAGAAACCAAAGGCCAACATCGTTCTCAATGGGGAAAAACTGGAAGAATTCCCTCTAAGAACAGGAACAAGACAAGGGTGTCCACTCTCACCATTATTATTCAACATCATTTTGGAAGTTTTAGCCACAGCAATCAGAGAAGAAAAAGAAATAAAAAGAATACAAACTGGAAAAGAAGAAGTAAAATTGTCACTCTTTGAAGATGACATGATATTATATACAGAAAACCCTAAAGACTGTACCAGAAAACTGCTAGCACTAATTGAAGAGTTTAGTAAAGTAGCAGGATACAAAATTAATGCACAGAAATCTCTTGCATTCCTATACACTAACAACGGAAGAGCAGAAAGAAAAATTAAGGAAACTCTCCCATTCACCATTGCAACCAAAAGAATAAAATACCTAGGAATAAGCCTGCCTAAGGAGGCAAAAGATCTGTATGCAGAAAACTTTAAGACATTGATGAAAGAAATCAAAGACGACACACACAGATGGAGGGACATACCATGTTCCTGGATTGGAAGAATCAACATCGTGAAAATGACTGTACTACCCAAAGCAATTTACAGAGTCAATGCAATCCCGATCAAATTACCAATGGCATTTTTCACAGAACTAGAGCAAGAAATCTTATGGTTTGTATGGAAACGCAAAAGACCCCGAATAGCCAAAGCAATCTTGAGAAGGAAAAATGGAGTTGGTGGAATCAGGCTTCCTGACTTCAAACTATACTACAAGGCCATAGTGATCAAGACAGCATGGTACTGGCATAAAAATAGAAAGGAAGATCAATGGAATAGAATAGAGAACTCAGAAGTAAGCCCAAACACATATGGGCACCTTATCTTTGACAAAGGAGGCAAGAATATACAATGGAGAAAAGACAGCCTCTTCCGTAAGTGGTGCTGGGAAAATTGGACAGCAGCATGTAAAAGAATGAAATTAGAACACTTCCTATCACCATACCCAAAAATAAACTCCAAATGGATTAAAGACCTACATGTAAGGCCAGACACTATAAAACTCCTAGAGGAAAACATAGGCAGAACACTCTATGACATCCATCAAAGCAAGATCCTTTTTGACCCACCTCCTAGAATCATGGAAATAAAATCAAGAAGAAACAAATGGGACCTCATGGAACTTAAAAGCTTTTGCACAGTGAAAGAAACCATAAACAAGACAGGAAGGCAACCCTCAGAATGGGAAAAAATAATTGCCTATGAAACAATGGACAAAGGATTAACCTCCAAAATATACAAGCAGCTCATGCAACTTAATACCAAAAAAGCAAATAACCCAATCCACAAATGGGCCGAAGACCTAAATAGACATTTCTCCAGAGAAGACATACAGATGGCCAACACACACATGAAAAGATGCTCAACATCACTAATCATCAGAGAAATGCAAGTCAAAGCCACAATGAGGTATCACCTCACACCAATCAGAATGGCCATCATCACAAAATCTGGAAACAACAAATTTTGGAGAGGGTGTGGAGAAAAGGGAACTCTCCTGCACTGTTGGTGGGACTGTAAGTTGGTACAGCCACTATGGAAAACAATTTGGAGGTTCCTTCAAAAACTACAAATAGAACTACCATATGATCCAGTCATCCCACTCCTGGGCATATACCCAAAGAAAACCATAATCCCAAAAGAAACATGTACCATAATGTTTATTGCAGCACTATTTACAATAACCAGGACATGGAAGCAACCGAAATGCCCATCAACATATGAATGGATAAAGAAGATGTGGCATATATATACAATGGAATATTACTCAGCTATAAAAAGGGATGAGATGGAGCTCTATGTCATGAGGTGGATAGAGCTACAGTCTGTCATACAGAGTGAAGTAAGTCAGAAAGAGAAAGACAAATATAGTGTGCTAACTCACATATACGGAATCTAAAAATAGTACTGATGAACTCAGTGACAAGAACAAGGACGCAGATACAGAGAATGGACTGGAGAACTCGAGGTATGGGAGGGGGCGGGGGGTGAAGGGGAAACTGAGACGAAGCGAGAGAGTAGCACAGACATATATATATACTACCAACTTTAAAATAGATAGCCAGTGGGAAGTTGTTGTATAACAAAGGGAGTCCAACTCGAGGATGGAAGATGCCTTAGAGGACTAGGGCGGAGAGCGTGGGGAAGACTCGAGGGGGGGGGAGTCAAGGAAGGGAGGGAATACGGGGATATGTGTATAAAAACAGTTGTTTGAACTTGGTGTACCCCCCCAGAAATTAAAAAAAAAATAAAAAAAAAAGGAAAAAAAATGCCTAAGGAACAATTAAAATGTTGCTTAATCTCATTGATACCCAGTTAACTATAACGACAAAAATATAAGTTAATCAAGAGGAGGGTATGATTATACCACTCTCAGAATAGTTAAAAATAGCATTACTAATAATGCCATGTATTGACAAATATACAGACTACCACAGCTCCACACATTGTTGATATGTTTATAAGTTGCAGCTACTTTTGAAAACTGTATGATATCATGTACTGAATTGAACAGCTACTCTATGATCCTTGCAGATCAACAATAAAGAGCTATACATGCCCAAAGAAAAGAAGTTCCCAATTAGTAGATGAAACTGTAATATGTTTGTTACTGGGATATCTTTGTAAAAGGAGTTCTCATTACCAGACAAGAGTCGGGACTGAAAGGAGAAATTTTCTAGTTCCATTTAATAATGGAAGAGAATTCTAAGCAATGAACTTCTAGTGTGAAAGATTCATGCATAGTGTAGAACTATCATTAAGGCATCAAATATCAATTTGACAGAAAATTCCTGCTGACTTTCAACAGAGGCTGCAAAGCCTTCAGCAACCTCTGACTTAACTGATGAAAAAACAAGACTAAGTTTAGACAAATAGGAAATTCTAACAAAACTTTTTCTGACATAGCACAAAATTATACTGAAGTTGCCCAAGATGATTGGGTCATATATCATTTGTGCCTTAATAAGTCTAATGCAGTACCAGAAATAAGTCTAATAAAAATTGTGTGTTAAGAAAGCATTTCATCAAATTTTAACTTTTTTCTTTTTAATTATTTCATAAAATAATTCTGCACATTACAAACATTGGCATCTTAGATTTGATTGTGTCCCATGTGATGTTGCCTCATATACATTCATAGGACAAAGAAAAAGGAAAAAAATATACATACTGAAAAATATTAAAAGTATTTTTAAGAATTTCATGTTAATTATAAGATCTTTTTGTGTTTTTGTACTTTAAAAACTTTAATCCTGGACACACATTAAAAAGTCTAAAACCTGGCCAATGCTAAGGGACATGGAAGGAGACTTGCTTGTAAAGGGATCTGTGATTATTTAAATGTGTAGAAGGACTGTTCCCAGCAAATAGGTTTAAAAATGATCAGGGTATCAAGGTTTAGAGTCCCAACCTCAGAATTTCTGATTCTGCATCTCAGTTATAATTCTGAAAGTCGCTTTTAAAGAACTCCACAGGTGATTCTGATGCAAAATTAGGCTGGGGAACTGCTACTGTATAGTACATTAAATGATGTTCCTTAACATGAGGAGTACTCTTGTCAGATTAAGAGGTGATTACTGACAATAGCCACAACTTACCGAACATCTGCTGGAGAAAACCAGCCACTAGGCTCATTTAATTTGC
Source organism: Hippopotamus amphibius kiboko (assembly GCF_030028045.1). NCBI lineage: Eukaryota > Metazoa > Chordata > Mammalia > Artiodactyla > Hippopotamidae > Hippopotamus > Hippopotamus amphibius. Next base: position 151,085,358 of record NC_080190.1, on the reverse strand, counting down.
AGAAATAATGAAGCAGATATTAAAACTGTGTTTTTATACATATGCACTCTTATTCTACAGTTAACCTCTATGTTTATGCCAATGAATTTGTAAGCAGTTAGAGATCATATTTTAATAATGAAGTCTATGTTGTACCCAAAAGTCAATAGCCCACATACTTTATTTCTTCTTTCTTCTTGTTTTCTGTATTGGGGCTAAGTCTGACTTTGCAAAACAAAAACAAAGACAAGAGCTATTATTGATTCCCTGTGAATTTTGTCTCATACATCAAGCTTATTAAATAATGAGAAACATCATTCAGGCTACGCAGATGACTGAATATAGGGAAGGGCATTTAGCATGAAGCAGTATAGCAAAAAAAAAAAAAAAACAAAAACACTGAGTAAAAGCAAATTTCAAAACTCATTCTCATAATTTTTTCTCTATTCCAAGTTTTTTTTAAAAACACCAATTTTTAAATTATTCCTTGCCTTCTATAGCAATGACACAAAGGAAATGTGGATATTGAGCATACTTTTTAAGCCACAAAAGCAATTAAAGAAGTTAATATAAAATATACCCTAATGCTTGCTTTGAGCAGACTTTAGATAGAGTAGAAGATATCTTCTTATGTTTTCATTGAGATAAACTTTAGGAGCAGTGTTCTCAGATAAGGTAAATACACAGAAAAACAAATGAAGATGAACAAGAGTCTGCTACTATTATTTAATTTGCTGGAAATTGTCATTTCATAACATGAGAAATTTACTTTGCCAAGAAATCATGCAGGTCCAAAAAGCTTTTCTTGTCCTTTTATTTAGTAACATGAAAATGCAATGTGATCTCAGGGGTTCTATGTATTCTTACTTCATTTGGTCAATGAGGAATGAATATAACAAGTTCTCACATTAAGAAACTTTAATGAAATCTTATTAATTTGTATGCTAACAAATTTGTGATTACTTAATTTGTTATTATTTAATCTAGGATGAGGTGGACAGAAGTGTTTTCTTTTTACTGTCTATAAAGAATAGTTTTGATTATACAATTAATAGTCAATGAAATTTCAAATTTTTCAAAATAAACTATTTTTAAAAGTACGTTGATCTTAGCTTATGAGTAAAAGCTACAAATTATAAGTTAATTTCATGTATTCATTTCAAAAGGATCAGTAGGACTTCTAATTGAAAACAGTTGGAGAAAGGCAGGGGGAGGATTGATACAGAAATGTGTAAGGCATGGAGCCTTGCTGTGAGTTGTCACCTGGGTGCACTAAGGTGCCACTTCCTTCACTGTTTCTTACTGATGCTCTCTTTGCTTTGCTCTGATGGATTTGTTCCTTGGGAGCAGTATGTTCTTTCACAATAATTAAAACATAGAAGAGGTAAGATTTTGAAATGACAATTCCAAACTTCCTATCCTATAATACATCAGATTTCAAAATGTCCAACAAAACTCCAAATTTCCAAAGTCACATTTGTACTTTAGCAAAATACAACACAATGCTCTAAATCCTGGGTTTATAGCACCTTATTCAGAGTCTTCACCAACACAAGCAATTTGAATTGTCCATTTGTTTGCCTCCCCAGTAGTTTTCAAACCCTAGGACAATTTTCTGTAGAAAGATTTGAGTTGGATGAGAATTTCCCCTTAATTTGTCAACCAGAAGAAGGAATAATTGTGATGGAGGAGGTGCGAGAAGAGATCTTGTGTGGTACCTTCACTGGAAGTACATGGCTAGGCAACATATATTTGAGGTGCTGGAAATTGACTTAAATTGTGCATGCCGTGCCCTTGGAAAGTCTCTATGTATACTAAGGAATCCAAGTTTTAAGATCATTGATTTAGAAAATTTCAATAATTAACAAAAGGCCACACAGATTAACTTGTAGTTCAAAATTCTTGACTTCAGAAACCAAGTTCATAACCACTGAACTGAAGTCACTTATTTTTGTTAAAGTAAATTCTATGCAGAAAGAAATGCTCATAACTCTTCAGTATTCGCAAGTATCACACTGTCTCATTTACATCTCTCATTGTACAATTAAGCTATTTTAATAGCCTTGATCTGTAACTATGCCTTTTTACTGGGATTTTTTTTCACACAGTTTTAACTTCTGGAGATTGAATTTAAGCTTCAGGAAATAGTATATCAATTGAAAATATCAAATAAACTTTCTATTTTAATAGCCTTGATCTGTAACTATGCCTTTTTACTGGGATTTTTTTTCACACAGTTTTAACTTCTGGAGATTGAATTTAAGCTTCAGGAAATAGTATATCAATTGAAAATATCAAATAAACTTTCTACATTTCAATTTAGGAAATTTTATAGTAGTGAGGTAATGATGTTTAAAAGCATTTTCTTTTCAGTGTTCAGATTTTATAGTTTGGCTGTTCTATGCTTCTCTAGGTTTTTTGTTCCACTTTATATTAATACAATGCTGCAACATTATTATAAGATAAACATTTCAGCTTCACTCATTAGGAAAACCTCACAATTTTGTTATAAAAACATTAATCATAGTAATTGCACTAAATTAATACTGTACATTCAAAATAATCTGTTTGCCTCTGCCAGTTGGAAATCTATTTCTCACTAGGGAATAACACACAACCTCTATAGAGAGACCAAGTTGATGTTCCTCTTCTAGGATATTTTAACTGTTTTGCACTGTTGGCAATAGATCTTATAATATTTTCTTTGTATTTTCTCAAAATATTGTGGCTTACCACCCATAAGTCATTTTGAGGTGTAGAGAATATTGCAGGTGCCTTTAAAATCCAGAAAAGGAGGGATAGAGTGAAGGAAAGTAGAAGGAAGGAAGGGAGAAAGGGAGGAAAGGGGAGAGGAAGGAAGGAAGGAAGGAGGGAAGGAAGGAGGGAGAAAAGGAAGGAAGGAAAAGAAGAAAAGAAGTGAGATGTAGTTAGAAAAGAAATTTAGACTTGGAAGGGAGATTAGATAACAACCAGGTTAATTATTTCACTTTCTGGATTGGCATATCATCATCCAGGGCAAATTTGGGACTACATCCCATCTATTTTTATTGGATATCAGAGAAACAATGAATCAATTTTCCAATACATAAGTAAGATGAGATGAGAGAGAAATGTGTTGATGTTAAGGCTGTTTGTAAAGAAGTAGTTAAAATGGTAAATCATGTCATTTCAGTTGAGCAACAGGAGAACTAAAGACGGCTGTGTAGGTCTATAGGTTGGAGTATTACTGAGATCGAAGAATTTGTGCGATATCTGAATAAATGAGCTGGAAGAAGAGGAAAAAAAAATTCCCAAAGATATACCTTCTTTGTCGTGAAGTAATCTCTTTTTTACAATCACTTTTTGATGGTTGTCTGGTTTCCTCATATTTTATTTTGACTTTTTTTTCTCTCAGCGTTATTATGAATAATTCTACAACAGTTGTGAAATAATGCAAAACTGTGAGCTGTGGGGCCTGCAGTGGATACTGTGGGTATTTAATGATGTCCAAGGAAGAGCTGTGGTGTCCTGGTTTCTACCTAATGGGGTGATCCACTGTAGCTCAAATCCTAACCTGGAAATTATTTTTCCCATCTCAAAGGGTAATATATAAATTCCCCACCTACCAATGCAGGATTTTGAACACAGCTGCAGGAGGCAATAATAGAAAGAGATAGTTGCTGTACCAGGTAAGCATAAAGAGAAGCCTTTTCTAGTAACAAATAGCTCATGATAAGTAATTTGCAGAGCTTATTACAGGCAAGGAATTCTCCCTAGCAATAACACTACTAAGACTGCATGCTACATTAAATAATCAGAGGCCTAAGCTTTGTGCACATAAAGTATATCCTTACTTTTTGACACAGGGTCTCCAAGTCCTCCAACCAGCAGGAGTCAATGTCTCTTTTTTTTTTTTTTTAATATGACTTTGTCCCCAACCCCCTAATTTTTGGGTGGTCCTTACCAAAAATTTTGTGAATGAGGGAATGCTTATGTTCTCAAGATTCAGAACATACCTCATCCTTCTTCCCATTCTTCTATAAAGTTCATTCCTGCTAAACAGTGCCTTACTTTTTCTGTCTTCCAAAGAACCACTGAAAAGTCTAGTTGTAAGTAGCAATCATTACTATGAGTTTTCTTGGGATATAGCCCATTGTAGGATGGCACACAAGTCATTTACAATCAAATGTTACACATTTTTGTTCAGGTTTTATCACCACTGGAAATTCCTCACGATTTTATTATCCTCAGTGTCAAAGCAAAATTGTATCAGCCAGAGTTAAACACTCAAGATGAAGACTTTACTTGACTATTGCAATAGGAGACTAACGTCGACTCTACTGAAACAGAAGGTAGGAGAGTGTCTGAGCACTAGGGGGAGCTAGTGGGAAAGTACTGGAGGTCTTAAGAAGGGAAGTTGGTCAAAGTGATTAGGCCACTTGTGTTTATTAATTGATTGATGTGTGCTTATCATAGTTAGGCTCCTACCCTCCCATAAAGACGGGTTGAGGGGCTCTATCTTTCTTTTTTTTTTTTAAAGTTATTGTTTATGCCATTACGAAGTCTTTTTTTTTTATTGTTGTACAACTATCTTTACTCTTTTTTAAAAAAATTTTTTATTTATTTAATTTTATCGGCTATGTTTGGTCTTTTTTGCTGTGCGCAGGCTTTCTTTTTAGTTGTGGTGAGTTGGGGCTACTCTTCGTTGTGGTGCGCAGGCTCCTCATTGCCATGGCTTTTCTTGTTGTGGAGCATGGGCTCTAGGCACATGGGCTTCAGTAGTTGCAGCACATGGGCTCAATAGTTGTGGCTCACGGGCTCTAAAGCGCAGGCTCAATAGTTGTGGCGCATGGGCTTAGTTGCTCTGCGGCACGTGGGATCTTCCTGGGGCAGGGATTGAACCTGTGTCCCCTCCATTGGCAGGCAGATTCTCAACCACTGCTCCACCTAGGAAGCCCCTCTATCTTTCTTAATGATTATATTTCAAAGGCTTGGCTTCCAGGTCCTTAAGAAAGACATTCCTAGTTTTTGAATAGGCAACAGGGTGGGAGAAGATTTACATCTCAAAGGTGCAGAGAAAGAATTTATAATTTTCTAAAGTAAAAGTTCTAAGAAAAGAGAAGTCAGGGAACTAAAGTCAGGAAGAAGGCTGTCTAAACTTCAGTTAAGCCTGGGAGAATGTTAAAGACATTTTGGCAATCATTAGCCTAGACTTAAGCTTGGTGCTCAGCCATTTTCTCTTTTCACATTTTTCACATTCCCCTTCCTCCTTTCCTTTCCTTTCCTTTCCTTTCCTTTCCTTTCCTTTCCTTTCCTTTCCTCTCCTTTCCTTTCCTTTCCTTTCCTTTCCTTTCCTTTCCTTTCCTTTCCTTTCCTTTCCTTTCCTTTTCCTTACTTCCTTCCATTTCATATACATTATTCTTGGGTATGGTCAAAAACCACGTTCCACTTCATTTAGTATGCACAAAAATAAATCAGTTCTCAATTCTTACTTCCTGCAGTGAGGAGATTGGACTGAAGTTGACTGTTGTGACTGAGGGCTTGGAGACTTTTTCAGTATTACAGAAAGGCCCAAAGAGTTTGAGTAATCAAGAAGAGTTCTTTGATGTTGTTGGAGCTGCTCTTGACAGATAAGATAAAATAGAAGAAGAGTCTCAGAGTGAAAAGGTCAGGTTACTTTGGCCTACATCGATGCCATCTGGAGATGCCTTCTGTGGGGGCTCTTAGATTTGTCCAAAAGTTTGAAGAGATGGTGCTGAACCACATGACTTATTCATTACAGAATGTAGGTGGAGATGCCAGTTGGCAGTTGGTTGTAGAAGAAGGAGAAATGAAGGTACATAGAAGAGAAGTAGAAGAAAATGGGATTGTTCTGGGTCCTTTGAAAGCTACTCATGCAGTTAAATGTGTTACAGGACTCTAGGTCTGCAGGTACTTCTGGATTGTTGATGTTCGCAATAATTGGGAAAAAAACTATAGAAAACTTTCATGTGGCGGAAATATTAGCTGATAATGCAATCATCATTTATTATGAGAGAGTGTGGCCTGCTTCCCAGAGGGATGTATTATATTTTTCTGCCATTCAAAAGATACCGGCTTTGACTGAAAATGACCTGGAAACTTGGATAGTTTGTAATTTTTCTGTGGATCACGACAGTGCTCCTCTAAACAATCGATGTGTCTGTGCCAAGATAAATATTGCTTTGATTTGTCAAACCTTCGTAGGCCAACCAAAGGGAAACCAGGAGATTAGTAGGGACAACATTCTATGCAAGGTTACACATGCAGCTAATGTAAACCCTGGAGGATGGGCACCATCCTCAGTGTTAAGGGCAGTGGCAAAGCGAGAGTATCCAAAGTTTCTAAAACATTTTACTTCTTACGCACAAAAAAAAAAACTGCAGGAAAACCTATTTTGTTCTAGTATCAACAGTGACTGAAGCAAGGCTGTGTGACATTCCATGTTGGAAGAAAAAAAATTAAAAAACAAAACTGAATGCTCTAAGCTGGAACATAGGATCTATAGCCTTGTCAATGGCCCAAAACCCTTGGCCTTGTGCAATAGCAAATACTGCAATAGCATGTTAACGCCACGTGTCTTCTGCTAGATCTCCTCTCTCAGCAAATAGCTATAAATACATGTAAAATTATGTCTGTGGCTATATTTTTATTTACTTGCTCCTAGAATAGAAACAAATCAACTTTGAATCACAGTTCAGAATTGATGCTTTAATTTTTGGAAATTTTTTCAGAATTTTAAATTTACTATTGTTCAGCCTAAGATCCTCAGTTATATCAGTTCTTGTGCATAAAAGAAAAGCACAAAAGTCGGACACACATGGGGCATGTGCTTTCTGTATACCAAATATCTGGCCATGGTTCTTCTTTTAGGCCTACAGGCAAATCTGTGTCCAGAATTTTTTGACTTTTTTCTTTGTATAATCATAGAATTCATTGCTGCTGATTTCTATAATAGTTCATGTTGTCATGTAAAGTGTCTCTTAATAACTGAGGGCTATGAATAACCTATGATTTTGCCTTTTCTATAGTCTTACTCCCAGGAAAAACATTGGTTCTGATGGAGAAAGAGTAAAAAATTTTATTTTTTCCTCCAGATATCTTTATATTTCTATTGTATTTTTAGTTGTGTACTGTGTGCTACAGATTTTTTTTCAGTTTGTTACAAACACAATTTGGTAATTCCTAAGTTGGTTCTGCCTGCCTCCAAACAGAAACATCTGTACAATCTTATAGGTATAAACTACTTTCTGGTAAAATGGTCGGAATAAAATGAGCTCATGTTTTCCTGAAATTCATAAGAGGATATATGGTATTATTTGTTCCAGCAAATCTCATTGTTTGACATTTGATTCAATAGTTCTAGTATTATTCAGTAACACGAATGTTTGTTAATTCTTCTAATTTGGGTCAGTTTAAAAGATATGTTGCAAGATATGCATAGAAAGTGTGGGCAGCGCTCCTGTTTGTGTCTTGATCTGAAACTTCAGCAGGGCAGAAAGAAGTCCATGTGATTCAAAGTGAAATTCTTTCTTTAGTTGCTGTATGAAGTTAAGCATGAAATACCTTTTGTAGTTTTAGGCCCCTTTGAAAAACCTTGAAACGTGGAGTTGAGGCAGGGAATGGTACTCATTGAAGTAGAAATGACTGCCCACTTCAGAATCTTTATTGTGTTTATACACAAATGTGCTTACATAAATCAGAGGCATTTTGTAGACGCTTTGCTGACTTGTTCATCTCTATAGAAACACAGAAACCAGACCCATTTTGTAAAGCAGGATGTCATGGCACATGGAACATGTCCTGTATATATTTCATACATGGTAATGGAGTCTTAGTGATAAATGTAAGGTGATAATTTAATGATGGGATTAGTCTGATCACTTAATATACACAATCCTAGAAGTGAATTACTTGCATCAGATATAGTGGTATTTATTATTCTGTACAGAGAGAAAAATACATATAAAACATATGCTTATATTATATGCATGCAGATTTCATGCTCCATAAATCTTTTCTATTTTTTAATTTACCTTTCTCTAAATCATATGCATGCAATATGCCTTATTACAGAAAAATGCTGTTCATAATTTCACTACGTGGAAAAGTGCCTATATGGTGGTAATGCTAGTTAAGGCAAATAAGACAAATTGTCTTATCAGTTTACTACATTATTACACCAGTTAATATTTTATACTGTGATGTTTAAAAAAGAAAAGTTTATAGCTCAAATGTGTATTTTACTTTACAATCAGTTGTAGGATTGGGATGGGTGTATGGGAGAGGTGGGGAGGGGAGGTTTACTCACCATGGCCACTGGTGGGAATCTTCAAAACAATTTCTATATGCCCAGTATAAATGTTTCTCTGTTTGTCATTTTTGGTAACTATCATGACTAAATTGGATAGCTTTATTTTACAAAGGTATGGGAAGTTTACAGAGCAATGCCTAAATCTACATTAGTTGTATTTGCACTAAATGTTAGTGATATACTTTTGCAATTTATTCTGTAAAATGATTACAGTAAAAATATTTGTATTTAAAAAAAAGAAGAAAAAGTTACATTTTACCTTCAGGTATTTGCACTGGTACTTCACTAGGGTTAATTCTGTCCAACCAAGTTTAGAAATGAGTTGGGGAATATGGAAGGAGTTTAAAGAGATCAAAATTTGGAGAAGTACTAGCCCTTTAGACAACATCCAGACCCTCTAGAATTATTTCCGTATGGCTAATTCCTACATACAGAATATACCTGATGTTTTCTCATCCAGTTATTTCCTACTTCTCATCCCCACGCAAAAAGTAATTATCATTTTACTCTCATTTCTTCTCAGTTACTCTGATAGAAACATGAACCATATTGGTGATGAGGGGTTTTGTCCCTGAGTGCCCACTGTGCAGTTCAAGAGAGCACAGTGTTTCGCTTGGATTTCAGGGCTCCTGATTTTGAGGTGGTGGGTGATCCTAGCAGCTGTTGATATGAGTTTGCTACAGAGGTAGCCAGACCAAGGAGGAGGATGACTGGGAGGGATATAAGAATACAAAGGAAGGAAAAGGAGGAACGGGGTTCCCATTTGTTCAGTTTCATCAACTAATTTGTACTCCTGTATGACATCAGTGTCAATTGGTATTGAGAAAATTTTAGTTGTGCTGAGCTGGTTCTCTTGTGAGAGTGTGCTGGTTATCTTTAAGCTTATTAGTTGTTTGTCCAGTTAAACAGTTTCACCAGTATTTGATCCAAGTTGTATAGACAATGTACTTGGATTATTGTCACTGTTCATCTACAAACTCAAAACATAATCATTTTAAAGTACCTTGGGAGTGTGTAGAGTGTAACTATTCTAAATAGCTTTATGATCCTGATGATATTTTAAAAAAATAATAAAGTTGGATGTTCCATGTTACAGTCACAGAGCGAAATAAGCCAGAAAGAGAAAAACAAATACTGCATGCTAACTCATATATACGGAATCTAAAAAAAAATGATATTGATGAACCCAGTGACAGGGCAAAAGTGAAGATGCAGATATAGAGAATGGACTTGAGAACATGGGGTGGGGGGCTGGGGGCAAAGGGGAAGCTGGGAAGAAGTGAGAGAGTAGCACTGACATATACACACTACCAAATGTAAAATAGATAGCTAGTGGGAAGTTGCTGCATAATATAGGGAGATCAACTTAGAGGTGGGTGATGACTTAGAGGGCCAGGTTAGGGAGGGTGGGAGGGAGTCATGGGAGGGAGGGGATATGGGATATATGTATAAATACAGCTGATTCACTTTGGTGTACCTCAAAAACTGGCACAACAGTGTAAAGCAATTATATTCCAATAAAGACCTTAAAAAATTCTACTGCCAGAGTGCAGATAATTTTTGACTCACCCTCATATAAAATAAACAACAAGGATCTGCTGTATAGCACAGGGAACTCTACTCAATATTTTGTAATAACCTATATAGGAAAAGAATCTGAAAAAGAATCACTTTGTTGTGCACCTGAAACTAGCACAACATTGTAAATCAGATACTTCAATAAAAAATAATTTAAAAAAACCCCAATATTTAAAAGTGGAAAAGTATTAAAATATTATGGACAAATAAAAACAGTTTTCTGTTTTCTTCTTTCCCTTCAAAAAATAGCATATGCTGAATGAGTCGGGTGAGGAAAATTTCATCTTTCCCACCTCAAGGGCTCTTGTCCTAAGCAAGCTGTTATTTATACTGATATGAATTGAGTCAATTCTTTGTCTATGAAATCTGCTGCAGTTTGTTCTTTATTCAAACAATATATTTCCTTCATCACAAGAAAATAATGGTCAAGATTCCAATGGAACTAACATGAGACCAGAAAAAACATAGTTTAAATGTACTCCCAAACTTGCCCACAGGGCAAGTGAGTTTCATGCATCTGTGGCTGGTGCCTTTAATAAATGCAAAGTTGCCATAGGAAAAGGTAAATAACTCAGATATCTTTGCTTCTGGGAAAGTTCCTCCTTGTTCATGCAATGTGGGTTTTACACTGTTCTATGAGGGATATATAGGTTTGTGTGCAGTCCCTTTACTTACTAAGCATTCATTAAACTGATTACCAAATGCATGCATTTTAGTGTTTAAAGTCTTAGACTTTTTATTGTTTTTCCAACTCTGCATTGCTATTTTTATGAAGCCACAAAAGCACACACCTCTCAAAGGAGAGTTAATGGACTAGTCTTGCCTGTTTTCTAGTTTAGAAGGGTATTCCCCATAGGGAAAAATCATAGTTTCATTAACCATTGCTGGAGCACTTTCCTGCTTTAAAATGCTGCCTTGGGACTTTTAGTGGGTGTCTGTGAAGAAAAGTGACAGAGGATTTGATGCCACAGATCCAACCTTAACTTCGTGGGTATAGCTGCTGTTCATTACAGAATGTCTTTGTACACTTGGTTGAGGAATTTTCTCTCCTCCCTGAGGGCTCTCATGCAGGGGTAATAATGGGTCTTGATTTTTTACTTTTATTAAACTAGCAGAATGATACCTGGAAGGAGACTTTGACACTCTAATGAATGATGTGTTATAATTATGCTGAAACCACTGGTCCCATGTTAACTTTTCATCAGTCACCATGTTACCACAGAACTCAAAGTTGAAATGCAGATGATATGGAATAGACTGCTTGTGAGTCTCTATTAGTCAAAAATTATATCAGCAGCTCAAAGAATACATTCAGAATGGCAAATTTTTTGTTTGTTTGAAGAGAAGATCTGTGGGTTTTTAAAAATTTTTTAGAAACATTGATGCAATAGTATTAATATTATGATTTTTAAACTTCCCTTTAAATCTTGTATATGTCTTTGTCAGTTTTACAGTTTTATGATCTTATTGCTTTGTAAGATTTTCCATTTATCACTTTGACGCCATTACTCCCTTAGAAAGGAACGTGTTGATGGAATAGGTACACTGGTAAATCATTTGTGAGTAAATTGATAAACTGAATTTGTAATATTAAGCCTGAATATTGTAGATTCTTATTTTTTACACTGGATATTTGAAATGTGGGCTAATTTACAACGAATGTGACTGCAACAGTTACAGATTAACCAAATAATTATGAACAATATCTTCATATTGGTGATGTGTTTCTTCTCTATGTTTTATTTGTCAGTCTGGTAGAAGCTTATCAATTTTATTAATTATTTAAAAAATTATCAACTTTTCTTTGTATTGATTTTCTCTACTGATTTTCTGTTTTCAGTTGAATTAATTCCTGTTCTTTATTAGCTTCTTCTTTCTGCTTACTTTGAGTTATATTTTGTATTTTTTTTCCTGGTTTCTTTAGGTAGAAAATTAGATTGCTTGTTTGAGAACTTTCTTCTTTTATAATATAAGCATAAAATACTGTACTATAATTTTCTTACTAAGCACTGCTTGGCTGCATCACACAAATTTTGATTTTTTATCTTCCTTTTATTTCAGTTCCAAATGTTTTCTAATTTCCTATGTGCCTTCCTCATTGACCCATGAATTATTAAAAAGTATGTTTAATTCTTTTATTTAAAGTATTTTTAGTTTCAATTATCTTCCTATTATTGGTTTTTTTTTTTTTTTTTTACTTTGTGGTCAGATAACTATTTTGTATTTTTCATTTTTTTACATTTATTGACTTGTTTTATGCCTTGGGATGTGGTGTATTTTGCTATATGTTGCATATGCAATTGAGAAAAATGTGTACTTTTGTGTTATTTTTTGGAGTTTTATAAATATTATTTGATCCACTTAGTTGATGATGTTGTTTAATTCAGTTCTATATTTTTGCTGATTTCTGTCTACTTGTTCTGTAGATTACTGAGACAGGAATGTTGAGGTGTCCAACTATAATTGTAAATTTTTCCATATCTCTTTTCTCACCAGTTTTGCCTCATGTTATTTTGAAACCTGTTTTGAAGTGCATATATCTTTAGATTGTTGTGTATTCTTTGTGAAATGGTCATTTTATTATTATGTAATGTTTCCCTTTACCCATGGTCATTTTCCTTGCTCTAATTAATATTAAATAAAGTAAAGCTGGAGTTTATTTTATCTAATATTAAGGGAGCCATATCAGGTTTCTTATAATTAGTGTTTGCATGAGATATCAATTTCCATCCTTCCACTTTAAACTCACTTGCATCATTATATTTATAGTGGTTTTTTGTAGACAGCATATAGTTGTGTGTTTTTTTTTAAAAGCGATCAGACTACATCTTTTAATTGGAATATTTATATCATTTACATTTATTGTAAGTTTTGATGGTTTCATTTGATATCAACATTTTAGTATTCATTTTTTGGTTTGTTACACTTTGTTTTATTTTTATTCTTCTACTTCTCTTCTCCAATCTTTTTTTATGTTATTAATTTTTTTCAGCTTTCCACTTTAGTTTATATTTTGAGTTTCCTTGCCCCATTTTGCACTATTACTGTAGTATGAGGACAGAGAAAGGAAAAAGCAACAGAAATTTTCCTCGTTCTTTGAATCATAGTTTCTCTGATCAGAAAGAAAGGTCCTCACCTCCTTAAAGTTTTAGGTAACTACCCAGTATCTCTGCTATGACTTTGCTATCACTGCTGCCATACAACCAGGGTGTTGGGGTTGTAGGAAAGGGGAAGAAAAATAAGCAGAAGATTTCCTTCCCTCTTTATAACTCATAGAGAAACCCTTTCCTGTCACTTGGACCAGAAATAGAGAGCTTCTCTTGGAGTTTCTTTTATCTGTATCCAGTGCACATGTCTATGTTCTTAGCTTCCCTTGGGGAAAGAAAAGAAAATAAACTCACTTCCATTTCACTAAGAACTTAAAGTTCTCATCTCCATCTCCCTTTCTGCTGCTACCATTTACTTTACAGAGTTCTCAAATAGCTGTTCTATGCATTCTGTCCAGGATTTATAGTTGCATTCAATGAGAAAAACAGGGTGGGATATATGTATTTCATTTTGTCTAAACCAGAATCCTTGAAAATATTTTTTTTGTTGATAAGCAAAGAGTCCTTATTATGTATAACACATAAAAAAGGCCACACTTTCTTAAGGAAAAAGAAAATAGAATTTGATGAGCATTATTATAATTAGACAAACCATACATTAGATTCCTGAAGTTGAAAGGTATATAGAAAAAAATTTTTTTGAACAAGGGCAGATTAATTTAATAGCTAAAATCACAGTGTCTTGGAACAGACTAGTTGATATTCATTGATTCTGTGTACAACCACTCTATGCCTTATGTGTATATACATATAAAATTGGATACTCAAGATAACTACATCTTAGAATTGTTATGAGAAATACATTAAAAATTAAAGGACACAGAGCAGTACTTAGCAAATAGTAAGCACTACATAAGTGATAGCAATTTTTAGTGTGTGATTGTACTGTGCATGTTACAGTTCTGAAACTAAGTGGAAAAAAGAGTAATCCAAAATCTAAAGTATGGGTGTGGTAGTATCGTCAGCAATTCCTAACAATTTTAATCATTAAGAGAAGAGTAAATTGCTCGACTTAAAACACAAAATGAAAGAAAGAAGATTATGTAAGAATCTAATATAATTTGGGGGCAAATTATGATAAAATGTGTAATTTAAATCTATATTTTATGTTTGTGAAATTTTTGATGAAGTGTTATTTTTCCTATTGCTTAAATTTGCTTAAATTGTACAATTTGCACCTGTTTGAAACAGTTTCTTTCACACAAAAGAATTACCATGAATTGCAATCACAATAAACACTGTTATATATGGTCATTATATCTGTGGCTGTGGTTGGAATACTGTCTTCTTTCTTTAGTTTCTTGCATTAAAAAGATGTAGATTTATTGAAAATGTATGCAAAGTTCAGTGCTAGGCTTTGACTGAACGATTAAATTCTGCTCAAAAGTTTTAGTCAAAATTCATCTCAGTGAGGTGGGCTCTGTCTTCTCTATCAAAAAATGTCATGCACTGACTTTATGTAACACCTTTCTGTTTAACAGTTTTCTTAGCATTTATCTCTGTATAACCTAACATACCGCGTTTTACTTATTTTGTTATTTTATTGTCTGTTTCCTTCACTAGGATATAAGCTCCATGCATAAAGGAATTTCTGTTTTATTCACTACTTTACCACCAGCATCTTGATAATAAATGCTTAGCACATATTAGGAACCCAAAGAATTTTGGGAACACATGGTTTAAGGGACAGTCATGATTTTTACTTCTTAATATGTACAATGATTATGAAAGACCAAGTATCTATGTCTGAATTTAGTAATAACCCACACTGGTGCATTCAGAATGTAAAGAACAGTGTTTATGGGGAGGCATATGATGCAGTAGTAAGAGCAGGTCTGAGTTCAAATCCTTGCCCCAATACTCATTAGTTATATAACCTTGAGAAAATCATTTCATCTCTCTCAGTTTCCTATTCTGCATAAACAGTAATGTAGAAAACAATCCTTGTTTTAAGTATTAATTAAGTGAATGTATTCAAAGATTTTTAACAGTGTCTAGCACATAGGAGACTCTTAACAATGGTTAGCATAATATACATAATATATAATATACATAATACATAATATTATTAGTTACCCAAAAGTTACTGCACAGTAAATAGAACAAGCGTTCATTGTTATTATTTATTTATTACTGATTATTTAGCACTTTTTATTTCAGATGAAGAAAAATATTTGAACCTAGAGATGATAATTGACCAGACCCAGAGTTTGCAACCAAATTCTTATAAGTTTAAAGCCATGTTATTTCTTTTATATTGTATCATCTTCCAATATTTGCTGAGTTTCAGGGCAGAGCATAGTAAAGTGTTCTGTACTGTGGAAGGTATAAAAAAAAACCTGATACATTGATGTTCATTGTGGCATATTTATAATGACAAACCACCATTAACAACTACCCAAGTGTCTGATAAAAGAGATTATTACTGAATAAAAGTAGCAAGACAGGAAGTCCTTGTCTTATTCCTGATCTTAGAGGAAATGCTTTCAAATCTTTACCATTGAGTATGATGTTAGCTGTGGGTTTGTCGTATATGGCCTTTATTATGTTAAGGCAGGTTCCCCCTATGCCCATTTCTGGAGAGTTTTTATCATAAATGGATGTTGAATTTTGTCAAAAACTTCTTTTTTTTTTCATTTGCCAGAACTTTATTCGTTGCTTCAATAAAATTCCTTGTAACATCATGCAATGCTTGTGTGTGTGTCTATATATGTGTATGTGAGTATATATGTATATATACATGTACATGCACACACACACATATATCACACAACACCCAGAACCATTTTCTCTCATATGCCTGCTTCATCATCCAAATGTCCAATGCATTTCTTTCTTCAAAGGCTTCTTCTGCATCTATTGAGATGATCATAGGGTTTTTATTCTTCAATTTGTTCATGTGGTGTATCACACTGATTGACTTGCACATATTTAAAAATCCTTGCATCCCTGTGATAAATCCCACTTGATTATGGTGTACGATCCTTTTAATGTATTGTTGGATTCAGTTTGCTCATATTTTGTGGAGGATTTTTGTGCCTATGTTCATCAGTGATATTGGCCTGTAATTTTCCCTTCCTTTCTTTCTTTCTTTCTTTCTTTCTTTCTTTCTTTCTTTCTTTCTTTCTTTCTTTCTTTCTTTGTGTGGCATCTCTGTCTAGTTTTGGTATCAAGGGGATGGTGGCCTCATAGAATGAGTTTGGAAGTGTTCCTTCCTCTGCAAGTTTTTGGAATAATTTCAGAAGAATAGGTGTTAACTCTTCTCTAAATGTTTAAATTTGCCTATGAAGTCATTCAAAGAAGACATACAGATGGCCAAAAAGCAAATGAAAAAATAATCAGCATCATAAATTAGTAGAGAAATGCAAATCAAAACTGCAGTGAAGTATCACCTCACACTGGTCAAATTGGTTATCATCAAAAAGTCTACAAACAGTAAATGCTGGAGGACTTCCTAGGTGGCTCAGTGGTTAAGAATCTGCCTGCCAATGCAGGGGACACAGGTTTGATCCCTGCTCCGGGAAGATCCCACATGCTGTGGGGCAACTAACCCCGTGCATCACAACTATTGAGCCTGCACTTGAGACCCCATGAGTCACAACTATAGAGCCCATGTGCTGCAACTATTGAAGCCCATGTGCCTAGAGCCCGTACTCCGCAACAAGAGAAGCCATGGCAATGAGGAGCCCATGCACCACAACAAACAGTAGCTCCTGCTCGCCGCAACTAGAGAAAGCCTGTGTGCAGCAACAAAGACCCAACACAGCCAATAAATAAATAAATAAATAAATAAAATTTATAAAAATGAAAACAAAACAATAAATGCTGGAGAAGGTGTGGAGGAAAGGGAACCCTCCTACACTGTTGGTGGGAATGTAAATTGGTACAGCCACTATGGAGAACAGTATGGCAGTTCCTTAAAAAAAACTAAGAATAGAACTACTGTATGATCCAGCAATCTCACTCCTGGGCGTATACCCAGAGAAAAGCATAATTTGAGGAGATACATGCACCCCAATATTCATTGCAGCACTATTTACAGTAGTCAAGACATGGAAGCAACCTAAATGTCCATCGACAGATGAATGGATAAAGAAGATGTGGTACATATATACAGTGGAATATTACTCTGCTATAAAACGAATGAAATAATGCCATTTGCAGCAACATGGATGGACCTAGATATGATCACACTAAGTGAAGTAAATCAGACCAAGAAAGATAAATATATGATATCACTTACATGTGGAATCTAAAGAGATGATACAGATGAACTTACTTACAAAACAGAAACAGACTCAGACTTTGAAAACAAACTTATGGTTATCTAAGGGAAAAGGTGGGGGGGGGTGGATAAATTAGGAGTTTAGGATTCATATATACACACTGCTATATATAAAATAGATAATCAACAAGGACCTCCTGTATAGCACAAGAAACTCTACTCAATATTCTGTAATAACCTGTATGGGAAAAGAATCTGAAAAAGAATGGATATATATATATGTATTGTATAACTATCATTTTGCTGTACACCTGAAACTAACACAACATTGTAAATCAACTATATCCCAATATAAAATAAAAATTAAAAAAGAGATTACTGCTTAAAAATATGAGCATTAATAGAATGAGGCAATGCATGCTCATGAATATTAGATGCATATAAAATATCAGTAATTGAACATGAGCCTCTGTTTATAAAGGATATTTCTAGGAAGTAGGTTTGGAGCACTGAGCTGTGTGGTAGATACAATAATGCACTATCCAGGTCTCCCTTCAAGGAAAGATTCATTTATTTTGGCCTAAGAGAATGGAGTCAGATGATAGCTCCTGCAGGGTTACCCCTGCTGCAGAAAACTGCCTTGCCCCTGGTCACACCCTTAGGGAGACCCACAGCCAGTGATGGAGACCGCGATATAAAAGGCCAGCCATTTTGACCCATTGCATGACACACCTGATGGGTCATTTTCAATCCTGAGCATTTTTTGTGGAATTGCCATTGAAGCTTGACTTCTCTCTGCCCAATTCTTTTCTCTTCTCCTTTCTTCCGCAGGTATCGATCCCAAGGATCCTTCTTAGTAAACACTCTGAATTAGCCGTTTACAGTCTCATTATTAGAGTTTGATTTTCAGAGAATCCAACTTGCAACAGGACATACAGAAGGGGACTTTGCTGGCAGGTCAGCTTTTTACTCTTAGTCAGAAAACTGCAAAAATTTTCCCTAGATAAGTTGAACCAATGTGCAGTATTCTTGGAAGTTGAATAATGCTCTCTGTATAGTGTTTCCCATCCTGGAATTTGAGGACCCATTATTTTAAATTCCAGAAGTTCCCTATGTTTTATCTTAAATATAAAATATTTAGGTTGACATGCTGATAAGCCAGTTACCTCTACAGAGACCTTGGTCAGTCTTCTATTCTTAGGAAACAACTACCAGGAAGTAAACTTTAAATAACTCATGTGTATCATAAAAAAAAAAAATCAGATTTGCTAGGACATCCTACATTATCACAGTATTAACAAAACATTTAGATAAGCTAATGCCTAGCTGCTAGAGTAGTTATCCCGGGCAAAACTATATACTCAGTTTCTAGCACTTAGTGTAATCAAAAATCATAGCAGAAACTTTAGTGTATGAAGAGAGAGAGGCTATTTGAAGGAAAACTTCAGTTTCTCTTCACCAAGATACCAGACAGTATGGATCAGTGCTTTAGATTACATGATCTGTGACCTTATATTGTGCTATTTCTACAAACAGGAAGCTGACAGTGACCCTGTGTATTTCCTGTATCTAGAGATGAAATTCAACTATCTATAAGACCCCTTTTTATTAGAAGCTATTGAGTTTGCTATTCTTACAAAGTTGATAAATTTGCAAGAGTGAAAACCTTGAGAATTTTCTTTTTCTTTTCTTTTTCGAGAAGTTTATTAAAACTTCTAATTTTTTGTTTTTCTATCAGTCTCATTTTCCTCAAACTGTAGTGCTGTATTTGTTGTGAGAGCTGATTAATGACAATTTCTTGTGAGCCAGTTTTAGGGCACAATGCTGTTTGCACTGTCTCTTGCTCTGGAATTTCTTAAGTCAATGAAATCTGCCACCTAGGGAAGGATTTCCCTTCACTTTATTTTCCCCATCAAAAGACTTGTTCTTAGCAGAATCTTTATCTGAAGCTATTATTGCTTCTGGAAACCTAGGGAAGATGAACACTGCCCAAATCCCTATATCTTATAATCTACTTTTATGAACATTTTATTTGGAGTAATTTCAGATATACAGAAAAGTTGTAAAGATAGTGCAGAGTTGCTTTATACTCTTCATCCAGTTTACCCTGTTGTTATCATTGTACATTACTGTGGTACAATTCTCAAAACTAAGAAACTCATATTGGTACATTACTATGAACTAAACTCCAGACTTTATTTGAATTTTACTACTTTTCCATCAATGTCCTCTTTTTCTTCCAGAATCACATACAGGTACCGCATTAAATTTAATTGTCTTGTTTCCCCATTTTTCTTTGTGACAGTTTCTTAGCCTTTTCTTGTCTTCAATGACCTAGATGGTTTTGAGGAGTCTGGTCAGGTATTTTGTATAATATCCCTTAATTTGTGGTTGTTTGATGCTTTTCTCATAATTAAACTGGTGCTCACTTGGTCAAGGTGGTCTTTGTCAGGTTTCTCCACTGTAGGGTTACTCTTTCTCTTCTCCTTCTTGGAATGAAGTCTCTAGGCACAGGTCACACTTAAGAGATAGGAATTATGTTCTATTTCCTGGAGAGGGGGATAACTACATATATATATGATTTGGAATTCATCTATAAGGAAAGTAGTACTCCCTTCTTCCCTATTTATTTCTTTACTCAATCATTTATTTATATTTTTAGGAACGAATATATGTTTATATTTTATTTTATATTATTCATTCTGTTAAATTGTTCCAGCTTTGACTAATGGGAGCTCTTTCATGGTAGCTACCATAGATTTTCGAAATAACTCTGTCGGTTATTTTGTTTTTGGTTTTTTTTTTGAGACTTTCTTACTTCCTTTTTTTTATTGGAATATAATTGCTCTTTATTGGGATATAATTGCTTTACACTCTTGTGCCAGTTTTTGCTGCACAACAAAGTTAATCAGCTGTATTTATACGTATATCTCCATGTCCCCTCCCTCCTGTGAGTCCTTCCCACCCTCCCTGTCCCATCCCTCTAAGTCATCATCCATCACTGAATTGATCTCCCTGTGTTATGCAACAGCTTCTCACTAGCTATTTTACATTTGGTAGTGTATATATGTCAATGCTACTCTCTCACTTCATCCCAGCTTCCCCTTCACCCCCCACCCCACGTCCTGAAGTCTGTTCTCTGCATCTGAATCTTTATTCTTGCCCTGTCACTGGGTTTATCAGTACCATTTTTTCAGATTCCATATATATGAGTTAGCATACGGTATTTGTTTTTCTCTTTCTGGCTTACTTCGCTCTGTATGACAGACTCTAGGTCCATCCACCTCACTACAAATAACTTAATTTCATTCCTTTTTAATGTTGAGTAATATTCCATTGTATATATGCACCACATCTTCTTTATCCATTCATTTGTTGATGGGCATTTAGGTTGCTTCCATGTCCTGGCTATTGTGAATAATGCTGCAATGAACATTGCGGTACATGTTTCTTTTTGGATTATGGTTTTCTAAGGGTATATGCCGGGGAGTGGGATTGCTGGGTCATATGGTACCACAAAATGCTCCTGGCTCATCTTGTGTTATGCTTGTTACATTTTCCCCCCCCAAAGCAGCCATTTTCCCCAAGAGCCCCTAGTTCCTTTTATTGGAGCATGGTATTTAGAAACCAAGATCTAGGCAATGGGTGTGTTTGTTGCCACTGAATGTCACTGCTCCTAGTCCTTTCAGCACATAACTTGGTAAAATATGTGTAAAATATCTATAAGTGTTTCTGTATCTCTTCACCTGTATATATATATATATATATATATATACACACAGTATTATGTTAAAGATGCATACTGTTGTCTCTTACTTCAATTCAATACCACAGTGTTCATTCTAGCCTTCTTTCCTGTTTATCTTCCCTCACTGACAGTAAGAAAAACAGTTTGCAGTCACTAAAATTTATTTACCTCTTTATTTAAGTCCCGTATTCATGTAAAGCAGTTTCAGAATTGTTGTTTGCATCCCTGTGAATGTTGGTGTATACTTGCTTGTCTTTAGTTTTATAGTTTTCAGTGAAAATAGTTTTCCAAAGTTATTTACATAAGCTTCTCTTTTTAAAATTCTCACTCCCCTTAGCACAGTTATGTTTATATTCATGATATAATTAAATCCATTTACCACAGTCTACATTCCATCCTAGAATCTACTCATTCATTGATGGACATTTAGTTTTTTACCCATATTTTAGCTGTTGCAAATAGTGCTACAATGAACATGAGAGTGAAGATATTTCTTTGAGATCCTCATTTAAATTCTTTTGGCTCTATAACCAGAAGTGAGGTTGCTGGGTCTCAATTCCTTTTTAAATTTTTTGAGGAACTGTCTTATTGTTTCCCATAGCAGCTGCATGATTTTACTTGCCTACCAATAGCATACAAGATTTTAAATTTTTCCATAACCTCGTGATTTTGAGCATCTTTTCATATACCTGTTGGCCATTTCTGTGTCTTATTTGGAGAAATAACTTGTGCTGTGTAAGTGGAATTATAATTCAATCCATTTCTCAGAACTCAAAGAAAGATAATCTATGGAATGGGAGAAAATATTTGCAAACCATATGTCTGATAAGGAGTTAGTCTCTAAAATATATAAGAAATTCCTATAACTCAATAGCAAAAAAAATAGTAACCAAATTAAAAAAGTGGGCTAGGGAGGGGCTGTGCTTAGCATATTCAGTTTTCCCTTCCAGGCTTGCTTATCAAATAAGTCATTTTTCCTTTGGTGAGAAGTTAGAAAGTGGATGGAGAGAGGTCAGTATTTTAGGGCAGGTCTTTCCAAATGAAAACCATGGAGAGTAAATATTTCCCCTAACAGTGCTGTTTATTTGCTTTCAACTTTCAGAATGAACCTACAGACAAATTTTGGAATTCTTAAAATATGATTAGAGAAAAGAATGTAAATGTTATCTATCATTTATGTCATTTAAAATGTAAACTTTCAGCTAAAAATATGACAAAAAGGGTAAGTAAAATACATCAAAGGAGTGGGGCACTATAATTTTCATGACCAAACACAAAGATCAACTAAACAAAGATTAGGTAGAGTTGGTGGAGCAAACACTGGAATTTAAAATACCAGCTTTAGGAAGGGAGAAGAGATTGTGTGAGTTTAATCCTTTTCTTTAAAAATTGAGTAGAGTTTCCTGTGCTATCTAGTACGTCCTCGGTAATGGTCTATATGGGAAAAGAATCTAAAAAAGAGTGGATATATGTATATGTATAATTGATTCACTTTGCTGTACACCTGAAACTAACACAACATTGTAAATCAACTATACTCCAATAAAAATTTTAAAAAATAATAAAAAATTTAAAAAATCTTAAAATGACAAAGGAAGAAATAAAAATCTATGTTGGTTATTAGAGTTAAGGAGTTAACTACTGAAGGAAACTCAAAACAGAGATAGTTGAAAGTAATTGCTACAGGGAAAGAAGCCTTGTGTTTGTGAGGCATAGGATGTATTACAAATCCTTTGTAAAATTTTCTTTCTACCATGTGCATTTATTACTTGCCTAAAAACTGGAAATGGAAAAAGCAGTTGGTTCAAACTTTATGTGAGAATTCAATATTACAAAAACTTCCTATCTCTAATTTTATGACCATACACTGAAAAGAAATTTTTAATAAAAATGTCATAAAACAATGGGCAGAATGGAATTCTAACATTTGATAATATATTGTAAATTACTGACATCTTTAAAAAATAACATTTATTAAGTGCCAGTAGTTTTTGCTTAGTCTGAATATTGAGTTTTTCTTAAGAAAATTTCTTTTATTTTCCTGAATTCTATTTTAACAATGTTCTTATTTATTATATTTGAGTTAAATATTGAAAAAATGTTTAAATCTGACATTGTACGTAGCTATTTTCTTTTCTATAAATTAAAAAAAGACACTTTTCTAAAGTATCTTAGAGAAGTTTAAGGAACATGTATAATCAGTTTTGGCCTTAATATTATGGATGAGGACTTCAAATTAGAGTTTTATTGGAAAAAGTCTCGGCTTCCTTGGAAGTCCTCTTCACTTTGCTATTTCAGTGATTCAGAAGAACAAAAAGTACTTTAGTTACTTCTTATTTCATTACCTTAATTGTTAGAATAGACTGACTGCCTGCAGTTAATTTCTCTTTTGAAAAACAGTACACTTGACAAAGTGATAATGTTCTCAGTCGAAAGCAGAACCATTATTATTTACTGTTTTAGAAGGCGTGACTTCTCCCCATAGCATTTCTGAACCTTCTAAGTGAAAACAGATACTATCCTTGTGATACCATCCCAGCATCAGCTATTGCAAGCTGGGTATTGAAACATAACTACTGATTCTGTCTTTGTTGTTGCTGTTATTTTTTTGTTTCACATCATAAAATTTGACTAACTAGGTAGCTGCTTAAAACCTAAAGTCACTGACCATTAAATACTTGAGCATGAGAACAAGTTGTTAAGAGAGTTTAATTAGGCTCTCCTAAATTATTGTTCAGAATGCAATTATCTAATTTAGGATAATGACTGTCTGATCTGATCTAACCACACCCAAAGACAAGGATTTCCTAATGCCATGGAAGGTAAGAAGAGATTCAGTCCTAAGTCATCACGGGTTCATGGGCTGGGAGTCTTAAAGCCACCATTACCTGTGGATTCAGGCCCTCAAATGTAGTTTTATTTGTAATAGTAAAAATAGAATTTGTCAGAGTGACATTTTCTGGAAAATTTTTATGATGTAATTCCATTTGGGTATCCTGACGTTGCATAGGTTTTATATATTATCTGCATAACATGTTCTTCATTATGTGTATTTTACAAGCCTATTCGTTTTGTCTCAGTGGTGAATTTTTAGTGGATATATCTGACCCAAAAAATCCAATTAAATTTTAAGATATTCTATATTAAATTAGAGATGTAAATAGAAACAATGATTTCAACAGTGCAAGATGTTATATTAAGTGAAATACACCAATAGAAAAACACTAGTTGTCAGAAGTAAGTCCAATTATTTTTCTAAACACTTATTCCCCTTAAATCTCTAACTAACAGTAATCACATCAGAGGAAGTTTTTCTTGACACTGGTTATTTAAAAAAATGCCCAACCTTCTTAACTCAAAAAATTAGAAGCTAGAATATAGCCATATAAAACTATAAACATATTGGTGGTGGAATTATATGTTGACCTGTCTAAAGTTTAGAACAGTATTACCTTAACTAATGAGTATATCAAAGTGTATCAGATTGGTTTTCAGCTGCAAAATTGATTTATTTATGCTATATTAGCATGCCAGAAAATTTTAGACTATTCAGTCAATATGATTTTTGTGCTTTTGTTTAAAATAAGAGACCACCAAAGTATAGATTTGCGTCTTCTAGTTGCATGTGACATGCTCAAAACAAAATTCGTTCAACTGATTCTATTACATTTACTAGTTTGGGCTCTAGTGTTTGAAGAGGTAGATGCATAGACTCTAAGGGAATTTTTTAAGTTAAATTTTATACTGTCTTACATTGAATGCACTGAATCATCCTTTTCTTCCATGCTTATCACTTCTATTCTCTCCTAATGAAAATTGTACATGATTACCATTTACCCCATCTACAAATAAGCAATATTTTACTCCAGTTCCACTTTCAGAGTTTCTAATACCCCTATATGACTCTCATTCTCATACATTACAGGTGGGAAGGGACATCAATTATTTTTGGCCACTTGAAATTTTTTGAAAACTCTGCTTACATTTGAGAGTTTCTCAGAATACACTTTGGGTCTTCAAACAAAGGAAAAAAATAGAAAACTAAGCTCTCTATTTCCTATCTTCCCTTTCCCCTGGGGAGCAGATATACAATCAAGTGATCTGGGTCCTCTCACTCAGACACAGAGAGAGTGGTTAACAGCAAAATTATACTGCAGTAAAGGGCAAGCGTGAAGCCTTTATAATTTACTAGCACTGGGGAGTGGCAAAGGCAGTGAGCTCAGTAGTGGTGGCAACCATTTTCTGACAGCAACAGAGTTATTGTGGTACTAGGTTCCCTCCAGCACCTCCACCAAAGTTCTTTCTAGAAGCCCAGCATAGAGTAGTGGTACTGAGTCTGAAATTCTGTAGTCTACCTAATGCTGTAGGATAAATCTCTCCCTTCCTGCTTATTAGCTAGGTGGAGTCTGCTATATGACCTGAAGGTTGGAGAGCAGCAAGAAGGTCAACTATGAACACATTGGTTGTTTTTCAATGTATTTTACTAATTTCTCTTCATCTACGTCCCCAAATCTTGGTGTTCTCCAGACTTGTTCAGCTTTATGAGGAATTGCCAAACTCTCTTCTTAAGTAGCTGAACTCTTTTGCATTCTCACCAGCAATGATTGAGAATGAGTTCTTGTTGCCTTACATCCTCACCAGCTATTGGTATTCTCAGTTTTCTTTTCTTTTCTTAAATTTTTAGCCACCTGCAGGTATATAGTGGTATTACATTGTTGTTTTAATTTGTATTTCCCTAGTGACAAATGAGGTTTAGTATTTTTTAATGTTTATTTGCCATCTGTATGTATATTTTCTTTAGTGAGATGTGTGCTTAGATATTTTAAACTTTTTAAAATTGGGTTGTTTGTTTTCTTAATGTGAACTTTTAAGTGTTTTTTCTGTATTTTTATCATTTTTTCTCAGCTTTATTGAGATATAATTGACAAATAAAAATTGTATATACTTGACATATGATTTGATGTTTACATACATATTATATTTATATATATATATAAATTGTGAAATGTTTACCACAATCAAGCTAATTAGCAAATACATCACAACACATAATTATCATTCGTTGTGTGTTTTGGATGCACGTTTTTACCATGTATGTGGTATGCAATTTTTTTCTCCCAGGCTGTGACTTGTCTTTTCATTCCCTTAACAGTGTTTTTACAGAGAAGAAGTTTTTAATTTTTTTAAAAAAGCGCAACTAATCAACTTTTTCTTTCATTGGTTATGTTTTTGGTGTTGTAGTTAAAAATCGACAACGAAATCCAAGGTCACATAGATTTTCCTCTATGTTTTCTTCTAGAAATTGTACGGCTTTTGTTTCACATTTAGGTCTATGTTCCATTTTGAGTCAATTTTTATGCAATGGATAAGGTTGTAAGGTTGGTGTCTAAGTTCTTTCTGTTTTTTTGTTTTTGTTTTGTTTTGTTTTGTTTGCATGTGGCTATTCCATTGACTTTAGACCAGTTTTTTACAACTATAGCAAGTGAAGTCCTTCACTTTCTGAATCTTATCTGCTTGCTTCCCTCTACCAGCTGTCTTCCTCTCTCAGCCACCTCCCATCTGTATTTCATTTATGCATTCATTTACTCACACATTCATTTGTACAAAAGAATTATACAAAAGACCTATTGTGTTTGGACATTTCTCTAAATTATCCTGCTCTACCTGCTCTTTTCGCATAGTTCATTCACACTTATCCCTTCCAGTCATTACTCACACCGTCTCCTCGCATCTCTGCCTCAGAGTAAATCTTTACTTTTTCTTCAGGACTTAGCTCAGATGCTGCTTTCTCTGTGGAATCTCCCAGATTTCCTTCCCTGCCTCAGCAAAATTAATTCTTTTCCCTATTGGCACTGTAATCCAGTAACACTTTGTTCGAGTCACCACTAATTAGCATACTGATCTTTTCACATTTTATTATTTAGCTTTATACTTGACTATCTCCCCTTACCTTTCAATACATACTAGATTGAGGAGTCTTTGTTGGCAGTGATTATGGCTTACTCATCTCCTTTCCATAACATCTAACAGTGTTGGGTCTATATTAATCACATTCTGTTTGATAAAAACTATATTTAAAAAAGAAATACAAGCAACTTGAGTAAAAATGAGCAGAGGATCTGAGTGGACAAAAAGACACAAAGATGGAGATTTAAAAAAAAAAAAACTACCATATGATCCAGCAATTCCACTCCTGAGTATATATACTAATTTACACTAATTATAAAAGATATACGCCCCCTTATGTTCATTGCACCATTATTTATAATAGCCAAGATATGGAAGCAACTTAAGTGCCCATCAGTAGATGCATGGATAAAGAAGATTCCATATGCCATTGATCTTCAAGTCAGGCCACATCTTCAAATTCCTGGTACAATTTGGATGACTTTCACTTATAACCTCCTATGCATGTAGGTTTTGAACATTTTGAAAGTTAATGGCATACATCTTCATTTAAGAAAGAAATCTATTTATTTAATAAAATAATGCCATTTGCAGCAACATGGATGGACTTAGAGATTATTATACTAAGTGAATTAAGCCAGACAGAGAAAGGCAAATATCATATGATACTGCTTATGTGTGGAATCTACAAAAAATGATACAAATGAACTTATTTACAAAACAGAAATAGACTCACAGACATAGAAAACAAACTTATGGTTACCAAAGGGCAAGGGGAGGAGGGATAAATGAAGAGTTTGGGATTCAAATATACACACTACTATATATAGATAATCAACAAGGACCTACTGTACAACTTAGGAAACTATACTAAATACCTTATAACCTATAATGGAAGAGAATTAAAAAAAGAATATATATTTATATATGTATAACTGAATCACTTTCCTGTACACCTGAAACTAACACAACTTTGTAAATCAAATATATTTCAATAATTTTTTTAAAAAAGAAAGAAATCTATTTAGGTATTACATATAATCCTAACAATTATTCAGGAAAATACTGACATAAATTAGGGGATTAGGAAAAATGGGGTGGGGCAAAGATACATCCTTGAAACATGTAAGATAGGATCTCAGCAGAGACATTGATGGAGAAGGGCATTCTGAGGAGCAGAAGGTGAAGTTCTCAATTGAGGACTCAGTACTCAGGTTAACTGAGGGAAGATGGGTAGTCCGTGCTGATTCATGAAGTCTCTAAATCAGTGTTTTCTGAATAGGTGGCCCATCGGATGTTAATTTTACTAGTTTTCCTGAGGAAGTATGTTCTAAAATAAAATAATTTGGAAAATGCCTCATCAGTGCACACTCATAGTGAAAGACAATACCTGTCAGTACATTCAGGATTCTCAGACGTTTCTTACACTGAGGCAACTTGTATTATTTGTTTTTCTCATAATTTTCCAAACTTTTCTTTTCCATGGCATACTCCTAGTTCATGTAATGAGCCTTGGAAACTGTTCTTGTATTTCCTTAATTTCTTTTCTTTGTCATCATTTGTCTTTTCCATTTCCCAGCAGAACTTGGACTGGAATGTCTTTTGCTTTTCTGTTAACAGAGTCCCAAAAGACACACAGAATTTATCTTTCTTTTTTTTTTTAAATTTCCTGGAGAGTAGTGTTACATCATGAATTGTGTAACACTTAATCATAATTGTGCCAAAGGCTGTGCTAAACATGTGCAAAGAAATGGCCCCATGTTATTCTTAGGAATGTGCCAAATCAGGGTGAATTTTATGTACTTTATTTTGGCTGGAGATTCTTGATATATTTAAAACCCTCAATATTGTTTTCCAACATTAAACTTCCGATAGTTATTTCTTATTATAACAAGAATATGTGCTCATACAAAAATTCAGGTAATTTGCCATTCTGTAGTTTAGTGCTTAGACTTTGAATTGTACCAAGGGAAGCAATGAAATTGTGTGATTATTGTTATTTACATTATGTGTTTTTGCTCCATGGAGAAACTCTGCTTTATGTTCGAGTTGTCTCTCTTAGGTGTAGCCTTAGATTTTTTCAGCAATCCTAGTTGGATTATTTAAACCAGACTTAAAAAGAGAATTTGAAGGGAATGATACCAATACTGACTTTTAGCATATTGGCATCAGGTTTCATTTTTAATTTTAGCTTTTTTTCGTAACAGTGCTTAGATTGTCATGTAGGCTAATGGTTGTCCCCAAAATCGGTTTCCATCTTTTTCCATTATCAGAATATTGGCTGCAAATATAGCTACATAAAAATAAAGACTTTATCTCACAGTCTTTCTTGCTTCTAGATGTGGTTATATGACTAAATTTGGGCCAAGAAGGATGTCAGTAGGCGCTCCATATATTAGCTGCCAGAAGCCTTCCTTTGCTCTCATCTCTCTCCATTTCTCTAAACTAATACCTGGAGCTTGGAATCATTTTGAAGTAGGAGGAATGCCATCTGGGGGACATGGACATTGCCTGGATCCCTCACAGGATCTCTAAGGAGCATGACATAGCACTGGACCACCTTCTCAGACTGTGACATGTAATGCAGAGAAAAATACACTTCTGTCTTGCCTAGGCCACTTATTTATTTATTTGTTCACTAGCAGCCAAACCCAATAACATACATATGGATGGGGATTGATTAGGAAAGTCGAGAAGAGGAAAGCCTCGTTGGGCGTATAGCTCTACTACAAGAGAGAACATATCTTAGAATAGTGCATGCTGCACCGTGCCATTGTTTTTTCCTATTAATGATCTAAGATCATTATTTAACTATTAATAATTTTAATGAATACAAAATAAGATTCCAAAAAGTGTCATGGAAAAACCATAGGCTAAAATATTTAAAACTGTAGGGTATAAGATTCGAAATCTAGTTTTGCTGCTTACCTAAGTGTTATCATAGCTTCCTTCTCAGAGCTTTGGGTTCCTTAGCATACAGTGCAGCTAAAAGAAGAGCTTTGAGGAGCAAATAAGATGATGTATTTAAAGTGTGTAACAAAATGCTTGCACATGGTACGCCCTTAAAACTTGTTAGTTCTTATTATTCTCTCTCTACTGTGTGTAAGTTTTTGTACCAAATACTGGGAGTTAGAGTAGGATGATGGTGATGCTGATGCTGATGAATGCAACAACATAAAAGTATAATTTCTACCTTTAAGAAGTCCATAACCGGGACTTCCCTGGTGGCACAGTGGTTAAGAATCCACCTGCTAGTGCAGGGGACATGGGTTTGACCCCTGGTCTGGGAAGATCCCACATGCCGCGGAGAAACCAAGCCTGCGAGCCACCACTACTGAGCCTGCATGCCGCAACTACTGAAACTGGTGCACCTAGAGCCCGTGCTCCAAGAGAAGCCCGTGCAACAAGAGAAGCCACTGCAATGAGAAGCCTACACGCTGCAATGAAGAGTAGCCCCCCTCACAACTAAAGAGAAAGCCCACGCAGCAATGAGGACCTAACGCAGCCAAAAAAATAAATTGACCAATTAAAAAAACAAGAAATCCATAACCTGTTTAGGGGAAGAAAGACAATAATTTGTCTCCACCTTTAATGAAAAATCACCTGACACTTTTACTGTGATGAGCGAGGTCTTCCATCATGCCAAAGTTTTTTTCTCTCTTTGGATCTCCCCTGCTAATGACACTATGGTAACTTAACAAAGAGGTATTTACAGAGTTGTCCTAAATGAGGGTACACTTTCACCTCTGGGGGGGGGGGGTGGTCAAGGGCCAATTATGAACCAGAGAGGCTGGTATTTAAGATTTCATGTTATTGTGGTCTACTAGTTAGGCAGTATTTAGCCATAAATTAATGCTTCCTTTCCTTTTTTTCTTTTTTTAAGCTCTTTATTGGAGTGTAATTGCTTTACACTCTTGTGCCAGTTTCTGCTGTAGAACAAAGAGAATCAGCTGTGTCTATACATATATTCCCATATCCTCTCCCTCCTGTGACTCCTTCCCACCCTCCCTATCCCTACTTTCCTTTTAAAAATGCATATTTCACAACCTTGTTTTGCATTGTCTAGGTTTCATGATTCTAACATTTTAAAATATCTCTTTTAAGATGAGAATATTTAATAGTTTAATACTTAATAGTTTAGTGCAAAAGAAGATTTTTAAAAATAAATTTATTTATTTATTTACTTATTTATTTATTGGCTGTGTTGGGTCTTCATTGTTGTTCATGGGCTCTCCCTAGTTGCAGCGAGCAGGGGCTACTCTTTGTGGTGCACGTGGGCTTCTCAGTGTGGTGGCTTCTCTTGTTGAGGAGAATGGGCTCTAGGCAAGTGGGCTTTAGTAGTTGCGACACACGGGCTCAACAGTTGTGACACATGGGCTTAGTTGCTCCACAGCATGTGGGATCTTCCAGAGCAGGGATTGAACCTGTGTACCTGCATTGGCAGATGAATTCTTAACCACTGTACCACCCAGGAAGTCCCCAGAAGAAGACTTCTTAAAATAGATAATTTAATATATTAATTTGGTTAATATATACCCCCCCAAAAGAAAAAAGACATATTATTTTTGTTTTGGGAGTTACTTAGCAAAAGAAGAAAGAACATTTCTTTCATTATCTTTGAATTACTGAATGTATTCAGAGGAATCATTAAGTATCTGAAGAAGGGCTTTCCTTTAAAGAGAAAATTGTCTGTATTGTGGTTTGAATGAATTGAGCTTGGCTAATTTTACATATTTCTTGAACAAACAATTATTGGGGAAAAAAGCATTCTTCCAATTCTCTTTATTTTTTGTAATGCAGGGTGTTCAGTTTTTTAGAGGAAAATGAACATTTGATAAGCAGAAAAAAATGTTTTCCTTTAATAAACTATCAGCCTATTTTTTAAAGGATTAAAGAGCTATATTTTGGAAAACATAGCAGAACAGATAATGTAAAGAAAACCCCTAGCAGTTCTTGACATAAACAATATTGTGCTACAGCCAGCTGATAGTGGTTTAGAGAGTTGGTTGTTAACTTTTCAGATTTAAAAATATTTTTTGAGAGACAGTTGTGAAAGCAGCTATTATATTACACATTTTAAATTACACTAACTTGTGTTTTTTATTAGAAATGAAGGTAATAAGTGCTCAAAACTCAATTCTTGTATTTTTTACTATTATCTATATACTTTTGAAGCTATTTGTGTCTATTGCATATGTACAGTGGTAATAATATATAATAGTGTGTACTGTGCTTTTCCCAACTCAGCATTCAGTGATATCATGTTGGCACCTTGGAATTGGTAATGCTCAGAGTAACAAATCTTTTATAGCACAGAAGTTCTCAACTGTTACAAATCAGGGCTGATACCTCTTTTTCCACCCACCTGGTTGTTAAACATTTACCAGTTAGCATATTACTGAATATACCATGATACAACACGCTATGTTATGAAAAAAAAATATAATATAAAAATAATGTTAAATAAAAATGTTAAAAATCTGGGAGCCTAAATAAAAAAAAACCAAAGGCAGAGCAGGGAATTCATAAATTGACATGTCAGGCACTGAATTTTGCTGCTAATCTCTCTTTGGCTTCATAATTATGCTCCTTTTTTTTTTTTTTTTTTAATAATTTCGTTTATTTATATATTTTTTAAAATTTTTGTCTACACTGGGTCTTTGTTATTGTGCACGGGCTTTCTCTAGTTGCAGTGAGCGGGGTGGCTCTTCATTGTGGTGGGTGGGCTTCTCTTTGCGGTGGCTTCTCTTGTGCCGGAACATGGACTTTAGGTGTGCAGGCTTCAGTAGTTGTGGCACATGGGCTCAGTAGTTGTGGGGCCCAGGCTTAGTGGCTGTGTGGCATGTGGGATCTTCCTGGACCAGGGCTCAAACTAGTGTCCTCTGCATTGGCAGGCAGATTCTTAACCACTGCACCACCAGGGAAGTCCCTTTGCTCCTTTCTTTTTGATTCAGTTCTGGTAATATTTACTTGATCATGTCATGTTTTCTGTTTTATTTTTCAATTACTCCAATTATGTATCAATTTCATTCTCACAGACTGCTCCTCTACTTTTCTTCCTTTTTATTTCCCTCCTTCTTCCTATTTCTCTTTTCTAATTTGCTCTTTCTGGAAGATTTCCTAAACATTACTATCCAAATATATTAGTTTTTCATTTCTGCTATAATAGTTTTTATTTTACAGAGCTCTTTTTTACTTTCTGCACATTGCTTTACAATACCATTTTGTTGTTGTTTCATACATGCAATATCTTCTTATGTTTCTGAGGTATTTAATAGGATTTTTGGAAAGTTGTCTTCATTTTGCATTGTATGTTTTCTCCAAATTTCTTTTGTTTATTTGTTTTGGTTTCTGCCCTTCATACCAAATGCTTTTATTTGGCAATCCTCCATTGTCTACTTATATTTAAGATGAAAGATAAAAAAGCTGATTGGAACTGTGTGCCCAGAAGGACATTGGGCTTACCTAAAGATAGTTTGGGTCATTTGTGGGGGCTATACTTTTTTTCCCAATCTCTTTCCTTTAACTTGTCAGATTATCCACAAAAGACTATACTAATCATCTGCTTGGAACTACAACTGCCAAAATTTCAGGAGGTAAGTGAGGGAAGGAATTTAGAAGGCTCAATATTCAGTAGTAAAATTTACTTCAATCCTTTCGTTTTCAGTTTAATACTCCAACTCCTAAAATGCAGAGAACTTTTGTTTTATTATCTCTAGACACTGAACTTTTGGGTCTTACATCATGGTGGAAGACTGACAGTCAATAGTTATGCAAAGTTGGTGTCTCATTACTTTAAATAGGCATTTAAACAATCCACCTATTTTATGGTCACCCCTTCAGGATCGTTCCTCAAGGGACTTGATGCCATTGACTTCTGAGTCTTTAGGGGCCTCTCCAACATAAACTGGGTGATTTCTTGCTTTCACCACTAGGTAGGGAATTAGCTTCCTTTGATCTCATTACTGAGTTACTACCCATCTATCTACTTTTCAGCTTTCAAAATTTTGTTTTGCTTTCTCCTTTTCTTTACCCTTCGCCATTGTTGGTTCATGCTTTTAAAAATCAACTTGTTAAACAAATGGGACCTAATCAAACTTACCACCTAAATGTCCATCAGCAGATGAATGATTAAAGAAGATGTGGTATGCATATAGAATGGAAAACTACATAGCCATATAGAAGAATGAAATAATGCTGTTTGCAGCAACATGGATGAACTTAGAGATTATCATATGAAATGAAGTAAGTCAAAAAAAGAAAGGCAAATACCATATAATATCACTTATATGTGGAATCTAAAATATGACACAAATGAACCTTTCTGTGAAATAGAAACAGACTCACAGAGATAGAGAACAGACTTGTGGTCACCAAAGGAGAGGGTGTGGGGGAGAAATTGATTGGGAGTTTGGGGTTAGCAGATCCAGATGCAAACTATTTTATATAAAATGGGTAAAAAATAAGGTCCTACTGTGTAGCACAGGGAACTATACTCACTATCCTGTGACAAATAGGATAGAATATATACATAAAAGTGAATCACTTGGTGTATAGCAGAAATTAACAGCATTGTAAATCAACTATACTTCAATAAAAATAAATAAATAAATAAATAAATAAATTTGTTGCCACTTTAGTTAGAATTTTTAGAATACTAGGGCTTAATGCATATTTTCATACTGAAAACATAAAGTGGATATTGAAAGGCAAATTGGAAAAATTTAAAGTCCCTAGAATCTGTGATCTTAAAGACTCTTGGAGGGAGGTGTCTGCAAGATGCTTTCTTTATACATCTTTAATTTTAGTTTTTCCTTGAATTGGCAAGATCTAGGGAGTGGGAAAGCCTGAGGAAAGCTGTCTTTTTAACTGTGAGCAGAGTGCCATTTCTGGAGAAGGAAGCAATTATCTAATCTCTGACAAGGTGTAGAAACCTATATAGAAACCCAAAACAAATTGTGTCAATAACTGCTCTGAGCATTTTAGATAAATTATCTCAATTTTTATAACATATCTGTGAGATAATCATGTTCATTTTCATTCTATTGATGAGAAAATTGTGGCAGGGAGGTGAATTAATTGACCTGGCATTACCTAACTGGATTTGGAAAGCAAAGTGTTTGACACTCTCGTCCAGTTGATTCTAAATCTGTTTTTAACCACTGCCTGATAGAGAACTGAAAAGCATTAATCAGTCTACTTTAGCACTGATCACTTCTTAGATTGATATAGGTGCCCAAGAAAAATATTATTCAAAAATTCATTCTTAAAAAAAAAAAAATCATTCTTCTATTAAAGGCATAAACTAAAAATTGTGCTTGATTTGCTTATGATCTGAAAGACGTGTGTGCACTTGATTCACTGTCATTGTCATTATCTAAGATTCTTGATAATTTCCATGGTGGGAAATTATGGTACTATGTGCAAAATTAGAGAAAACAATGTTAGTTTCCACTCAATTAGGACAAAATATCTGCACGAGGGCTTGTATAGAAAGTTATGATTTAGGTTATTGAACTGAGTGTAAACTGGGCTCATTATTTTCTATGTTGTCTTTTTTTTTTATCAGAAAATAAAGCAGGAACTTGAAAGCTGTCAGAGCACACCAGGATCATAATCTGAAATTTCTCTTTTCCATGTAGAAGTGCAGAAATGACAGAATTTAATTCAATATAGCTTTATAAGCTGAAATGGACTTCCAATATTTATTGAATATTTGCCGATGAAACCTCTACCTTAATGGTAATTGGGTAAACATAAAATTATATGTTTACTAGATGACTTGTACTGTAATTCTAGATTGGTCAGTAATGAGAATTATTTATTCCGTATTCTGCTTCCCTTAGAAAAATATAAGGTATGAGAGTGAGTCAAAAATTATCTGCACTCTGGTTATATTAAAACTTCTGTAAATTCCATATCCAGAGTGTTGATAATTTTTGACTCACCCTCATAGATTAATCAATTGACCATGGAGAATGCAAAACCTGTTGCCTTGCAACCATGGGAAACCATGTCTGCTCTGATGCCTGAAGGGGCAAGGAAAGGAAAAGGTTACCATACCCCCAAAACAATAGCTATATGAGGGACACAACTGGACTGGAGAAAGGTCTTTTGGCAGGGAGGGGGCCAGAGTAAAAATGTCCTGATCTCACTCACCTCCTACCCTCCAGTCACCTATTGGAGTCTCCTATTGTCCAAACTCAAATTCAAGTCAGAAACCAAAGAAGCCTATAGAGGCAGTCCATAAATATCCATTCTTTGGGACAGTGTCAGGATGCAAATAGGTGACGAGTGGATTTGGAATGGCAAAGTGAAGTGTCTGTCAGAGTAAGAAGGCAAGTTAGCCAACCTTTACTAATCATGCACTATAATCAGAAGATGTTTGGAGGCCCCATTCCTCATAAAAATAATCACCCTAATGAAACAGACAGGGAGAAGTCAGGGTATTATTGCATGACAACAATTAAACATTTAACAAATAGATGCTAGAAAAGTGCTGAGACCAATAAAGATATCATGGAAGAAAAAAATTCAAAGATATCAAGAAATACCTATATAAATAGTTATTTCAAGTTAGTGAAGTTTCCATTTTAAGGTTTTGTTTTGCTCTCACATTACATAGCTATGAAAAATCCTTTAGCAATGCCATATGTTGGTCATTTAGAAATGCTAGTTATTTTATAAATAAACATATATATGTGACATTGTTTTTATTTTTGTTTAATCTTTTGTAATATGCCTTTAAAATGTAGCTCATTTGGGTGTAAATTCATGCTTCACAGCAGTTTAAATGGTAGCAAAATCTTAGTTATAAGCTCTATTTTAATTCTAAAATTATTTTATAAGAAAACCTCTACTGAATTTTTTTTCAAGGCCGTTCGGTTATTGTATTTTCAGCTTCCACTAATTATTTCAGCTTAACATTCCCCCTTAGTAAAGAAGTCCAACTCTTGCTGTTGGAAGAAATAATCCAGAGGGTGTGATCACCAGTTGACCCTCTAGCCATACCTAGGCAATTGGAGGGTCCTCATTCCTTCCCCTGTCTTTGCAATGTATGTTCTGCCATGGTTCCCACAGTGGGATTCATTTTCAAGGACACAGCCTTGAGAGAGCA
This sequence comes from Hippopotamus amphibius kiboko, assembly GCF_030028045.1. Taxonomy (NCBI): domain Eukaryota; kingdom Metazoa; phylum Chordata; class Mammalia; order Artiodactyla; family Hippopotamidae; genus Hippopotamus; species Hippopotamus amphibius. Next base: position 151,048,386 of record NC_080190.1, on the reverse strand, counting down.
ATGCATTTTTGAGACCCTCTGGATGGTAAGTGAGACTGAACCCAGTTAAGACCTCTACATATACTTACAATTCTGGCCGGTGAGTGTGGAGATCTATTCATCTTGCAGTCACACAAGACAAGCCTTGTAAGAAAGTTCCCTTGCTTATTAAAGCTGCCACCTACCAACTGGAGGAATCTACCTCTTTCTTAAGTCTCTCCTTGCCCTCCAAGTACTGAGCCAGTTTCAGATTTCACCCTGGAAGCTTCTCAGTTTGCAAACCAACATTTGTGTGTTTGTTTAGTTTTTTTCATGGTGAAAAAACTGAATGAAAAACTTGATATTTATTCCCCGAGTGCAGAGGGGAGAAATGATTTCTTTATTACTCAAAAAAGATTTCTAGGGCATATGAAAAACTTTGTACCTTTAAGCTGTCTGAATTTGCTATTGTGCTGAGACTGGATTTCCTGCATTAATAGGTTAAGTATTTGGCTCTGTATTTGTAGTGTAAGCGTATTTTCTGATTACTCTTAGTTCAATTTAAGTCTTTATAAACTAGTTTGTGGCTAAGAGAAAGTTTCAAACACAGTCTGTGAGTTCTTATCATCTTGTAGAGTTGAAATGTCATTTCAGTACACTACAGAGAAACTCAGGATCACTTTGTTACAGTCATTGTTTCTCTTACTACTGCAGTAGACTTTACACTATAGTTTGCATTTCAAGTTATTGTGACCTGGAGACCCACTAGAACACATATACTTTTTTTTTATTATTATTTTTTGGGGGGTACACCAAGTTCAATCACCTGTTTTTATACACATATCCCCATATTCCCTAGAACACATATACTTTTAAACTTCTATTTACAAAATGGAAACAAATTACTTTTTACATATTAGGTTTTAAAATGTATTTTGAGGACCATATAGCAATTAGCAATTCACAAGGTGTGTTTATTGCAAATATTTCAAACACAGAGAAAGAGGGATGGAGAGAGAGGGAGAGAGGGAGAGAGAGATATCTGAACACTTTTCATTGAATGATATATCTAATCTGGTCTCTTCAGTATCTCATTCTCATCGGCATGAGACCAGTCAATCACCATCTAATTTGCTGCAGCTAATCTAAGATTTTCCTTGCTGCCAGAACTCCAGCTCATCTCATTCCTATTTCCTGCAAACATGAGTATTGATTATACTATAAGCTGGGACTCAACATTAGCTGTTTTGATTATCAGAGTTTAATTTTGGAAGCAAAAATATAACTGATTCAAGCTGAAATTGTTTTGCATTATAGGTCCATGTCTACTTCACCATGGAAGGATCGACGTCGTCCTCAACCTTGAATTCACTCTTGGTCATTCGATGACCATGAAACATTTACAGAAGCGGGAGTACATGGGAAGATACAAATAATCCAGTGATGGTCCTGGTGATCAGCAGCAGTTTCTCAACCTCAGTACTACTGATATTTTAGACTGAGAACTTTTGTTCTGGGGGGCTATGCATTGTAAGATGTTTAGCAACACTTAAGGCTCCTACCCAATAGCCAGTTCCAATCCCCTTCTCCCAAGATGTGACAATCCAAAGCATCTCCAAACATTGCCAAATGTTCTCTGGATGAGAAAATTATTCCCAGTTGAGAACAATTGATCTTATCTTTGACTACCACATATGGTATTCCTGGCACAACACTATGTGTTTGCTTGTTCCTTCTTTCTTTGCTTCCTTCTTTCTTTCCTTTTGAGAAAGGTAATATATTTTTCTGGTTTAATAAACATGTGGTTATAATTGTTGTATCTGCCTGTGGCATACTCACATAGAGAAAATGTTATTTGACATTGGCTGGAGAAAAATAAAAAGTAGCCCCCTTTAGTTCAATCTTTACATGACAGTCAGGATGTTATTTTTAAAGTAACGTTCTTTATTGGATACTATTAGTACCCTATTAGTATCAAAGACGTCTTTTAGTGACTACAATTTAAAAAATGTAACATGGCCTTCAAGACTGTCTAATTTAGCTTCTGCTTCTTTACTCAAATTCTTCTCACATCATCCCCCAATTGTTCAACTGAAAATGGTTACTTTCAGCTTCTCTAATGCACTAACCTCTTTGACTTATCAGGACATTTGCATAAGGCTTTCCCTCTAATAAGAATGAAACTTCCTCAATCCCTGTATCTTCCCTTCAGCCAATAATTACCATTGGCTAATTCCTACTCAACTTGAAGACCTCAGCTTACATATCATTACTCAGAAATTATAACCTAAAGTTGGCCTCACATTATTACATTATTGTATTTTTGGATAGGACCCTGTTTCTCCATTTTGTATTAAAACCAATTTACAATGATATTCATTAATATATTTAAACTTTATATATCTGTCTCCCCCACTAGACATTATATGAGTAGGGAGAACTATGTTTGGAGAACTTGTGAATATTCACTGTTCAGCATTGTGTTAAATCTGTTAGAGAAATATTTAGAGACTGATCATCGATACTTAGAGTCTCTTCCCTCCTCAATTTTTAAACATATACAACGTATGATTCCTATAGTTCTAGTACAGGAGGTCTGTGAAAATGCTTTGGCATGTCTGAGTCATTGGGCATAAAAATAAAATTGAAATATTTGTATAAGTCAGAGGCTATGTGAAATAACTTCTCAGTAAAAGGTCCAAGATTATGTTGGCTATAGGTAAAATATTAAGTGAGAATCTGATGTGAAATAATGCCTAAGGATTATGAATTTGTTATACTAATTTTAACTATTCAGAAGAGGATTAGAGTACTCCCATAGATGGTAAGGAAACACTCCTATGATTTATAGTAGGTCTGAGAGTTGTTCCTGATAATCTAGATTTAAGGCCATCACTTCCTATGTAAAAATTGGGTATATGAAAATTTTAACAAATCATCTTAAAGTATAGCATCACCATGGACACTTATATCTCATAATTTGGCTCTGGGCCTATGAGCCTAGAAAGGCACCAAATAGCACTTCTTTTTTCAGGGGTGGGATGGAGGGGTTCCCTTTTTTTTTTCAACACTGAATAAACTGTCAAAGATAATGTCCATCTGTCTTCTGTCCTAAGGGTCCATCACTGTTGGTAGAGAGACACAAAACCAGTCATGGTTCTTGATTTGTTCCTAAATTTCCCTGGATAAAAGAAAAGGAAGGAACAATAGCATTTTATATTCAAACCCACGATGCTGACACTTGCATACAAAATACATGTTCATTGGATGAATAGAAGGAAGGAAGAAAGAAATGAAAGAAGAAAAAAAGGAAGGAATAAAGGAAAGAATGTAGGAAGGAAGGAGGGAAGGAAAGAGAAATAATAATGACTAAATCCATGTCATTCTCTTGAAGAGAAGCACTCTGACACACCCTTAATGAATATTTGGTTGCTTATGCACACAGCCTTCCCTTCTTCTAGAAAGAATGTAAGATTTAGTATAAACGCATGATGTACAGAAGAACTCTGAAAAGAAAAACTTATTTACATTTGGTTTTTACAGATTAAAAATAAAAACTGTTACTCATTTAAATTGCTACAATCTCATTAAAGTTTTCAAGGAAACTTTGTACGGAGATAAATACCACAAAACGACATACATCATTCTCAGCGTGAATTATTATTGAGTTGTTAACCTCATGGTCCTCTTTGTTTTGACTTGGAGTTAGAGACTGAAAGGGATGGAGATTCTCATTAGTCTTTCAACTCACTGCTTATACATTTGTTAGTCTAGCTTTAATTTCTCTTACTTCTGTTCCCCTCTCTTGCTTTCTTGAAGTATCATTGACATCTAGACGCTTAATTTTTGCTCCAGTCTTCCCACCCACCAGTCCTCTCCCCAAATGTGAGGATTTGTAATTTTGCCTCAATTTTCCTTCCCAAAGGATCATTCTATCCTTTTATTTTCTCATCTAAATTCTCTGATACTTTTGTGAGCTATGTTAATTAGAGGTTTGGAAAAATTGTTTTGTTTTGTTTGTTTCTTATTGGAAGAGTGGAAAGGGTGACTATTTCTTTGTAGTAGCTGTAACATTTTAGGAGGGATTAGAACGCAAAGAGCACATTATCCTAACTTTGCTTACAGGAATGGTTTTAGAATGCACTGCATGCAGAGAAAGCATTTGTTTTCCAAAAGTATTTATCATAGAAATCAATCAGATCATGAGTTCAATGTTACCTTGGGCCATCTGCTGGAGATAGACACAGCTTTGTCACACATAACCCTTATTCCTATTGGTCTTCCTGTTAGGGAATTTTAACTGTAATCATCTCTCAACAGGGGATTCTTAGGTCATCAGTAGGTTAGTCATTGTCTAGAGAATAGGAAAGAGAGGAAGAACATTCAAATAAAATTAGTACCCAAAATGTAGCCTTTTTCCTGAACTAAATTGACTCAATTTAACTACAGATGGGATTTAATGGGTTAAATTCTTGTCTTTAAGCTCTCATGAGTCACCAAGGTACTAGAGATTAGAATTCACAGAGCCTGAATTTTCCAGCTCATTGTTTAACCTGCTAAGTTGTACTGTTTCTTTATTATTTTATACATGAAAACAATGGTACACATAATGCTGTACTAATGTATGCTCCATCTCTGCAGGTAGGCATTAAAAGTTGGTTGTAATCAGATTGAAATCAACATAGAAATCTGGCAAGCCAGAGTTTGTGTTAAAGTGACAATATCCTTTTCTCTTTTTATAAATTACCATCACCTGCAGCTGTAGAGAACGGACTTGAGAACATGGGGTTGGGAGGGGGCAAAGGGGAAACTGGGATGAAGTGAGAGAGTAGCACTGACATATATACACTACCAAATGTAAAATAGATAGCTAGTATGAAGTTGCTGCATAACACAGGGAGATAAACTCGATGATGGGTGATGACTTAGAGGGCCAGGACAGGGAGGGTGGGAGGGAGTCACGGGAGGGAGGGGATATGGGGATATATGTATAAATACAGCTGATTCACTGTGGTGTACCTCAAAAACTGGCACAAGAGTGTAAAGCAATTATATTCCAATAAAGAGCTTAAAAAATAGAATAAAAAAGAGCAGTGACTGAAGAAATAATAAAAGACTATTATGGAAAAAAATAAATTATCGTCACTGATGAAACTTGGTTTACTCAACCAATTTTAAGAAAGTGCTAAGAGCTGTACTGAAACAAAGACTCCAGTATAGAATGAGATATATTTGTTTCTGGAGTAGTGTGGAAAGAAGAAAGCCAGTATTGTCAGGACACCTGATTTGATCCTTATATTGCTAACTTGTGTTGTGTGATCTTAAGGAAGTCATTTAAGCATTTGGTTTTAAATTTCCTCATTATAAAACAAGACTGGCAATACCCACACTATCTATTTGATAAACTTATTGTAAAGTGTATGTTATAAACAATTTATAAAGTGAAGCAGTGTTATATTATATTGACTTGAAATACAATTAAATGTGAGCACCTTTGTTTCTGTAGCATTTATTTCTAAATGATCTAAAATTTCCCTCGATTTCTGAAAAGTTCTGGATGTATTGAGCTAAAAGTTAAATATAGTAGTGATATTCATTGTTAGTGTTTATCATCAGAAACATTGAGGAATATTGAATTACAGGCTAGTAAAAGAACTTAAAAATATTTAAAATAGATAACTAATAAGGACTGACTGTATAGTACAGGGAACTCTACTCAATACTCTGCAATGGCCAATATGGGAAAAGAATGTAAAAAAGAGTGGGTATATGTATATGTATAACTGATTCACTTTGCTGTAAACCAGAAACTAGCACAACACTGTAAATCAACTATACTCCAATAAAATTTTTTTTAAATGGAGTACATAATAAGTGTTATGTTCTTGTGAAGGGTAGTATTTGTCCCACAAATAATCTCAAAGTAGCATTTTGAATTCATGATTTTGAATATATTTTCTAATATATATCTGGCACTTTAAAATATTTTTGCAACATGGTTTTAAGCCAAGAAAATCAAAAGTCTTGTTTGTTTTCATAACCACTTGGCAATGTTCAGCAGATTGTTACACTCCATTGTGGAGAATTTGAAAATGACTTTATGCTATGAAATTTTGAAGATGTTATTATTGGCATATGGGATGAATTTTGGTGATTGAACAAACAGTTGAAATTTTAAATGTAGTCAAAGGGATTCCCTTTATGACTGTAATACATGAACACAAATGCCTTTCTTTTAAATTTCTGCATAATTTTTCTACAATTTGGTAAATGTAGGAAGGTGGGAAAAATCTAATTATAATTTACAGTCATTAAATTAGGCCCCAAATATCTTTACAGTAACATTTCTAGAGTATACCAATATCTATTTTAGTTGCAGCTCTTGGAATGTGCCAATGTTTTTATCATCTATTTCTTTGTGAAAAGACATTGTCTGGCAATGGAAATATATTGACAGTGATCTCCTGTCAACATTTTTTTGCTTGTGATTGGAAAACATTTTTATGTGACCAAATGACCATGTTTCATGTACAATAATTACAAGATTGAGTAAAAATCATAGAGTTTAGTGTGGTATATATATTGCAAAGTTATTTCTACCCATATTAAAATATATGCATAATTGTTTTGATACTGAATGAGAAGTCATAACTGGAAGTCTTAAAAATCCATTCACCCAGGGCTTCCTAGGTGGCGCAGTGGTTAAGAATCCGCCTGACAATGCAGAGGTCATGGGTTCGATCCCAGCTCCAGGAAGATCCCACATGCCACGGAGCAACTAAGCCCATGTGCCAAAAAAAAAAAAAAAAAAAAAAAATCCATTCACCCATTTCACATTTTTTCTTTTTTCCCCAGGAGCTTGGCCTTACCTAACTCCCAAAAAACAAATACCAAATTAAGCAGCAATGTTATACTGTTACCTCCCTACCTCAAGGTCATCAAGCTTTTGACTACCACTCAAATGAATAGATTATATGTCATTTTTTAAAAATAAAAAAAAATTGTTTTTATATGAGCACTAATCTCTTTACGGCTCATCTTTTCTCTCCCTCCTTTAAAAAAATCCTTAGTGTTAGGTTTACACATAGAATTCTGGATATGGTAAAGCTTTAAAAATGTCTGTTTTGTACCCTACTAACCATCTTCACTGCAGATGTAAAATTTATAATTGTACTTCTTGCTTATGTTTTTGAACTTCTCTTCTTACTAATGTGTTTTTAAACATCACATTTGGAAATATCATTAAGCATTTCCTATGTGTATTTTACATAATCTAATAAATTTGGTAAGCCTTGAAAGAATAAGCAGTCTAAATGGGAAAGAAGGCAAGATAATAAAAGGATGCATGTTTTTAGGGAGTATAGGTGAATCTATCATTCAATAATTTGCTTTAATGATTATCAATAAAGTGTCCTGAAATTGCAGTTGCAGTGCTAATAAAGTAAAAAAAAAAAAAATAATCACCTACAACTGTCTAAGATCTTCTTAAATTTCTCATCTCCCCTCCCCTCTCTGATTTCTTATGTACTCCTGGCCATCCCTGTTGTAGACTGTGGCCCTTGAGAAGTGGGCCAAATTTAGTTAACCTAAGTCTTAATTCTCTCATTGCACAGGAAATATATGCACTCTCACTGTATAGGATTGTTATAAAGATTACATTTAGTGCTGAGCATTCAGTGCTTAGAATAGTGCATCAGAAATTGATAGTGACTATTGTTACTGTCACCCTGAGTAATACCATTGATAATAGAGATCTTTGAACTCTAGGTATTAGTGTCTGGCTCTCAATAAATGATTAAACTGAATTGTTTAACATATCTTGTCAAATTAGTGTGCAGACCCTCATTATTTATTTATTGATCACTTGTTCCACTGCAAAGGCTGGTGTTCTGGTTTTTATTACACACCACTGTCAAATTCTGGTTATAAACAAACAGAAAACCAACAAAAAAAATTACCTTTTTAGCCCTCTCTGCCACTGATTTTTGTTAAGTAACCTTTGTTTCCATTATAAGAAATTATTATTCATCCATTAACTTTCTCATATCTATCTATCATCTATCTATATCATCTATCTATCTACCTATCATCTAATCTATCATCTATCAATATCTATCTATCTATCTATATCTATCTATTTATCATCTATCATCTATCTATCTACCTCATCTAATTACCAAATCAATTGATATTGTTTTCTTTTGCTCTGTCAATTATGTCCTCTTTATCTGAGAAATAAGAAATATCTTTGAAGACATAACTTACATGTCATGTTTTCTGATATTATTTACATTTTCGCTGACCACCCATAGCCCCAGCTTCAAGTATCATCATTACTTTCTCTATGTGCTCATTCAATTTTGTATGTACTCTGATTTAACTACCTATCACATCCTCTTAAAGTTAGCATTACCTTTTGTTATCTATCTTTAGGCACTGAGCTCTTGCAAGGTAATGTTTGTTTCCTACTCATTGAAACATCCTCCAACACTTAGTAAAATGTCTAATATATAGCAGGTGATCACTTGATGATGCTTGACAGACTGTTTAGATCTTCCAGTATCAAAATTTTGGAATTAATTTAGTTTGCTTTCCTCTCCTTTGTTTCTGATTATTCCAAGTTCTGGTCTCTCCTTTTCATTTTCAATTTTAAAATTATATACTTGAGGGGATGGAAAAAGATATTCCATGCAAATGCAAATCAAAAAAAAGCTGGAGTAACAATACTCATATCAGATAAAATAGACTTTCAAATAAAAAATGTTACAAGAGACAAGAAAGGACACTACATAAAGATCAAGGGATCAATCCAAGAAGAAGAGATAACAATTATAAATGTATACGCACCCAATATAGGAGCACCTCAATACATAAGACAAATGCTAACAACTATGAAAGAGGAAATAGACACTAACACAATAATAGTGGGGGACTTTAACACCCCATCTACACCAATGGACAGATCATCCAGACAGAAAGTTAATAAGGAAACACAAGCTTTAAATGACACAATAAATCAGCTGGATTTAATAGATATCTATAGGACATTCCATCCAAAAACAGCAGATTACATGTTCTTCTCAAGTGGAACATTCTCCAGGATAGATCACATTTTGGGTCATAAATCAAGCCTTGATAAATTCAAGAAAATTGAAATCATATCAAGCATCTTTTCTGACCACAGAGCTATGAGATTAGAAATCAATTACTGGAAAAAAACTGTAAAAAACACAGACACATGGAGGCTAAACAATACACTACTAAATAACCAAGAGATCACTGAAGAAATCAAAGAGGAAATCCAAAAATACCTAGAGACAAATGACAATGAAAACACAAAGATACAAAACCTATGGGATGCAGCAAAGGCAGTTCTAAGAGGGAAGTTTATAGCAATACAATCCTACCTTAAGAAACAAGAAAAATCCCAAATAAACAATCTAACTTTACACCTAAAGAAACTAGAGAAAGAACAGTAAACAAACCCCAGAGTTAGTAGATGGAGAGAAATCATAAAGATCAGAGCAGAAATAAATGACATAGAAACAAAGAAAACAACAGCAAAAATCAATAAAACTAAAAGCTGGTTCTTTGAGAAGATAAATAAAATTGATAAACCTCTAGCAAGACTCATTAAGAAAAAGAGGGAGAGGACTCAAATCAATAAAATTAGAAATGAAACAGGAGAAGTTACAACAGACTACAGAAATAAAATGCACCATAAGAGACTACTACAAGCAACCATATGCCAATAAAATGGACAACCTGGATGAAACGGACAGATTCTTAGAAAGGTATAACCTTCCAAGACTGAATCAGGAAGACATAGAAAATATGAACAGGCCAATCATGAGTAATGAAATTGAAACTGTGATTAAAAATCTCCCAACAAACATAAGTCCAGGACCAGATGGATTCACAGGTGAATTTTATCAAACATTTAGAGAAGAGCTAACACCCATCCTTCTCAAGCTCTTCCAAAACATTGGAGAGGAAGGAACAATCCCAAACTCATTTTATGGGTCCACCATCACCCTGATACCAAAACCAGACAAAGATACTACAAAAAAAGAAAACTACAGACCAATATCACTGATGAATTCAGAGGCAAAAATCCTCAACAAAATACTAGCCAGCAGAATCCAACAACACATTAAAAGGATCATACACCATGATCAAGTGGGGTTTATACCTGGAATGCAAGGATTCTTCAATATATGCAAATCAATCAATGTAATACACCATATTAACAAACTGAAGGATAAAAACCACATGGTCATCTCAATAGATGCAGAAAAAACTTTTGACAAAATTCAACATCCATTTATGATAAAAACTCTCCAGAAGGTGGGCATAGAGGGAACCTACCTCAATATAACAAAGGCCATATGTGACAAACCCACAGCAAACATCATTCTCAATGGTGAAAAACTGGAAACATTCCCTCTAAGATCAGGAACAAGACAAGGATGTCCACTCTCGCCACTACTATTCAACATAATTTTGGAAGTCCTTGCCACAGCAATCAGAGAAGAAAAAGAAATAAAAGGAATCCAAATTGGAAAAGAAGAAGTAAAACTGTCACTGTTTGCAGATGACACGATACTATACCTAGAAAATCCTAAAGATGCCACCAGAAAACTACTTGAGCTAATCAATGAATTTGGTAAAGTTGCAGGATACAAATTAACACACAGAAATCTCTTGCATTTCTATACACTAACAATGAAAGATCAGAAAGAGAAATTAAGGAAGCAATCCCATTCACCATTGCAACAAAAAGAATAAAATACCTAGGAATAAACCTAACCAAGGAGGTAAAAAACCTGTACTCAGAAAACTATAAGACACTAATGAAAGAAATCAAAGATGACACAAACAGATGGAGGGACATACCACCTTCTTGGATTGGAGGAATTAACATTGTGAAAATGACTATACTACCCAAAGCAATGTACAGATTCAATGCAATCCCTATCAAATTACCAATGGCATTTTTCACAGAACTAGAAGAAGAAATTGTATGATTTGTATGGAAACGCCAAAGACCCTGAATAGCCAAAACAATCTTGAGAAGGAAAGATGGAGTTGGTGGAATCAGGCTTCCTGACTTCAGGCTATACTACAAGGCTACAGTGATCAAGACAGTATGGTACTGGCACAAAAACAGAAATATAGATCAGTGGAACAGCATAGAAAGCCCAGAGATAAACTATGGTCAACTAATCTATGACAAAGGAGGCAAGGATATACAATGGAGAAAAGGCAGCCTCTTCAATAAGTGGTGCTGGGAAAACTGGACAGCTACATGTTAAAGGATGAAATTAGAACACTCCCTAACACTGTACACAAAAATAAACTCCAAATGGATTAAAGACCTAAATGTAAGGCCAGTCACTATAAAACTCTTAGAGGAAAACAAATGAAGAACAGTCTTCGATGTAAGTAACAGCAAGATCTTTTTTGATCCACCCCCTAGAAGAATGGAAATAAAAACAAAAATAAATAAGTGGGACCTAATGAAACGTCAAAGCTTCTGCACAGCAAAGGAAAGTATAAGCAAGATGAAAAGACAACCCTCAGAATGGGAGAAAATATTTGCAAACAAATCAATAGACAAAGGATTAATCTCCAAAATATATAAACAGTTTATCCAGCTCAATATTAAAAAAACAAGCAACCCAATCAAAAAATGGTCAGAAGACCTAAATAGGGATTTCTCCAAAGAAGACATACAGATGGCCAAGAGGCACATGAAAAGCTGCTCAACATCACTAATTATTAGAGAAATGCAAATCAAAACTCCAATGAGGTATCAACTCAAACAGTTTAGAATAGGCATCATCAGAAAATCTACAAACAGTAAATGCTGGAGAGGGTGTGGAGAAAAGGGAACACTCTTGCACTGTTGGTGGGAATGTAAATTAATACAGCCACTATGGAGAACCGTATGGAGGTTCCTTGCAAAACTAAAAATAAGAGTTACCATATGACCCAGCAATCCCACTACTGGGCATATACCCAGAGAACACCATAATTCAAAAAGACATATGCACTCCAATGTTCTTTGCAGCACTATGTACAATAGCCAGGACATGGAAGCAACCTAAATGTCCATCACCAGATGAGTGGATAAGGAAGATGTGGTACATATATAAATGGAATATTACTCAGCTGTAAAAGGCAATGAAACTGGGACATTTGTAGAGACATGGATGGAGCTAGGTACTGTCATACAGAGTGAAGTGAGTCAGAAAGAGAAAAACAAATATTATATATTAACACATATATGTGGACTATAGAAAAATGGTACAAATCAACCAGTTTGCAAGGCAGAAATAGAGACCCAGATGTAGAAAACAAACAGATGGACACCAAGTGGGGAGGATTGAGGGGAATGAATTGGGAGATTGGGATACCAAATTGTACACTCTAAATATATGCTGTTTATTGTCTGTTAACTGTATCTCAATAAAAGTTCTTAAAAATAAATAAATAAAAAGAAAATTATATACTTGAAAATACAGAAGACTCTCTCTTAGCTAACATTTTCCTTATTATCCATGAATTAGATTTCTTATTTATTTATTTATTTATTTATTTATTTTTAAGCTCTTTATTGGAATATAATTTCTTCACACTCTTGTACCAGCTTATGTGGTACACCAAAGTCAATCAGCTGTATTTATACACATATCCCCATATCCTCTCCCTCCTGCAACTCCCCCCCCACCCTCCCCGTCATGGCCCTCTAAGGCATCACCCATCATTGAGTTGATCTCCCTTTGTTATACAGCAACTTACCACTGGCTATCCATTTTACAGTTGGTAGTATATATATGTCTACGCTACTCTCTCACTTCGTCCCAGCTTCCCCTTCACCCCCCGTCCCCCCAACCCCATGTACTCCAGACTGTTCTCTGCATCTGCATCCTTATTCTTGTCTTGTCACTGGGTTCATTAGCACCATTTATTTATTTACTTATTAATTTTTTAGATTCCGTATATATGAGTTAGCATACAATATTTGTTTTTCTCTTTCTGGCTTACTTCACTCTGTATGACAGACTCAAGGTCTATTCACCTCATTACATATAGTTCCATTTTATTCCTTTTTATAGCTGAGTAATATCCCATTGTATTTCTAAAGTTCAGAAAAAGTATTATTCTTGTGTGTTCAGAATCTAGTCCTAACATCATTTTCCTGAAATTGCTTTTGTGTACCTGCCGTATTTTTTCCTACTGTTTGAAATAGGAATAGATATGTAACATATCCTTGAAAGTTGCAGGTAATTTCTTTAAGGTGGCTACTGCTTGCCAGAATATATAAATGGTTGTGATCTTTCTCAGTATTTTCAGAGAGACCACATCGCTATCACTAAAATCCTGCTTCACAATCCACGTCACCCAGTTGACATCTTACAGATTAGAACACCATGGTACCATGGCATCTTTTTATTCTAGGATATCTCACTATCACAATTTTTGGCTCACTATAGCAAACTATAATTAATTTATTTTAAAAGTGTGACTTTTAAATGGTGCAATTTGAAAGGTTTTTTTTTTTTTTTTAGAATAACTTTGATTACCTTCAGTATTCTAACACCTTTAGTATTCTGATAGTGGGTACTTTCATCATAAAGTAATAAAAATATAAACTTGATTCTGACCTTGGATCACTAAATAAAACAAACTTAGAGACAAAACCGTCATTTATATCAGTTTCAAACCAAATTATCCCAGATTGAAAGCACAGGAGAATTCATATAGCTTCTTATTTCCTGGGGATAACATATAAATGAATAGGGAAGTTTTCTAGAACCTTAGTTCCTGTTCTTGCATCCATTGTCAGTCTCAGTATTAACATTCCTCTTAGTTGCTCAGGCCTTGACAATGTAACACATTATACTCCTTCCCTTGTTGAATAATCAATAGGTAAAATTAGATTTTAATTTGTATTCTATGATTTAAGTAAGATTTTTCTAAATTTTAATTTGAACATTATCTATTAGTAATAACGTATATAGTAATTCTATACTTTGAGTTAAAACAACTTTTGCTATTTTTAAGTAAGCAATAATCTCTTATTTTTCAACGTGCTGGTAGAAATATTTAACTGTATCCTTCCTTTACAATCTTAGAACTAAAAAACCCTTTTTGGTAGGTAGAATAAAATTTAATAGTGAACTCATGAGAGAAATTCTATGTAAATATTATCTGTCTGAGTGAAAAATACAATATTGTCTAATAGCTTCAGAGTAAATTTAAAGTTTGTAATTTGTTTTACATTTTAATAAATGTTTTTTCACTAATAGTCTTCATTATTTCTATTTCATTTTAGTAAAACTGTTTGCATTTACATAAGTTCTATATTTCCTGGCAAGCATAAGAATTATGTAAGTTAGTAAGAAATTTTTGTAAATATTAGTAAATAAAAGAATATTTACACACAATTCTTTTCATTAAAAAAGATTACAGGTAACACACACAGAGACTCACATATATGCGCACACACACACGCAAAAGTAATATAGATTATATGTAAAGGAAAATGATTTGAAATCTCACCAGCTGGAGAAAACATTACTAACATTTACATCTTTCAATCTTAAGATTCCTTCATGTGTATGATATCAATTTAGGAATACGTATTTTATGTATATATATGTGTGTATATATATATATGACTCTATTATATACATTGCTTTGTAACCATATCTTTTAAAATTTTTAGCTGCAGAAAATTGCATTTAGTCATTTTTAATATATTTAATTAAATCACATTTTGTTGAATATTCAGATCATTTCCTTTGTTTGTTTGTTAGATTGCTTATTGAACGAATTGGATTTTCTACCTTATAACAAATTTAACTAATTTTTTTTAAAAGGTAGTATTTTATCTCATCCAGATTTTCAAATTTATTAGCATAAAGTCATAGAATGCATGCTCATAATTAGTTTCCTTTTATTTCTAAGTGTGAATTATCACCCTTTGATCTTTGATATTATTTTCTTTTTTTTTGTTCCTGAATAGAATAGTTTGTGGTTTGTCTGTTTAATTTGTATTTCCAAAAAACCGCTCTTGGATTTTTTATTGTTTCTGCTGTTCATTTGCTAACTAGTTTATTAATACATATTTATATTTTTATTAATTACCTTGTATTTTTAAAAAGTAATTTCATTTTGTTTACGTGTGTTTTTTTGAGTACATTTAAATGTGCTTTCTATCATTGTTTTGATTTTTGCTTTGATACAAATTTATTTTATGTAGTGCATAAAATATGTTGGTAGTTGAACTTTTTATTTTTCTTGCTATAAATAGTACATATATTTTCCTGCAGATTCTTATTTGCTTTACATTTCCATGTCATGATGCTATTTTATTAATTTCTATATTATTTGTATATTCTCCAAATATACAGCATTGTTTAGGATTATATCATTCATTAATAAAACATGACCAATTTTAATGAATACTTATTTGTCCATGTTCATGATTTATACTCATATTCTTTTGTAAAGAACTTCTGTAATTTTCATTTCTAAATTATATATTTGTCTATGTATTTACTTTTTTATCTTTAAGAGTCATGCTGTTTTAGGTAATTTCCTTAAAGCAGAATAAAGCTGAATTTTATTTTCTGAGTTAAATCTGTAATTTTCATCTTTAGTAGATCCATTTAACATGTATTTACATAAGATATATTTAGTTTTCCATCTCTCATTTAATTTAGTTTTCTCCTTCAATAAAATTTCTTTGTTATTTCTACTGTTTTAGTTTTCTTGTAGAATTGAGAAGCCAGTTACATCTGCAATACTTATTGTCACATTTCTATATAATACATTTACATCTGTATTTCTCAGGCTAACAACTTATATAATTAAGTGAAATTTTATCTTTTATCCCTTTGGGAAAATGATCATGATCTATTTTTTCCTCCTGATTATCCCTCTCTCAACTAAAAAGCAAAACCAAACCAAACAAAACTGCTTGGGGATTTTTGCCATAATATATTCATGTTAAATTAAATTTATTTTAATTTACTATCATAATTCCAACAATAAAAATGTGTTCCCCAGCAGCAACAAGCATACCTAGCAGATTATTTCTCAGTAAAGGTATTGAAACCATGAGTCTTTAAAGAAATGCTTATTTTGGGTCTTAGACAAGAGAAGTATAAGCTAAGATTTTTTGTGTGTAATTATGGAAAAAAAATAAGTGCTCAAATACTGGTGGAGACAAAATAAAAAGACATAAGAACCAGATTAAATGGGTCTCACTGGCCAAATTACTGACAATTTGAGCTTCAAAAAGAATAAGGGCTTCCTAGGTGGCGCAGCGGTTAAGAATCCGCCTACCCATGCAGAGGTCACGGGTTCGATCCCAGCTCCAGGAAGATCCCACATGCCGCGGAGCAACTAAGCCCGTGTGCAAAAAAAAAAAAAAAAAAAAAAAAAGAATAATAACACTTTTACATAACAGTGAATATAAAATAATCTATATTTTGATAACAGTACTAAAAATAGTGTTAAAGGCAGGCAAAAGAGAAAGCTGTTTATAAAAATACAAACAATAAAGAAGGAATGATAGAAATAGGAAATCACTGCCACTCTCATTGAAATAATTGATTCAGATAAGGCTCTTCAATGGATACTAAAATTGAGTGAAAGATTACTGAGTAACAAATTATTTCCATAGTCTTAAAGTGTTACTCCACAGATCAGATTACTTAAAAATTGTAAGGGGATAAAAGTATCTTTACCATGAAGAAAACTACAGACTCACCAAATGATTACATTTAGCCTCACCAATATTGTGTCAAACTGACATCAAGCTTCTAATGAGAAGCACTGAGAAGGCTGTGTCACATATGTAACAACGTTGCCAGCAATGACAAAGGAACAATTGAGGAAACACAAATTAAGGAACACTCAGCAAAAGCGCTAGCCTAGAGTTTTTAAAAGTCACTCTTGTGAAGAAAATAAATAAATAAAAAGATGGGTGCTGAGTACTGTTATAGTTTAAAGAGGCATGACAACTAAATTCAATTTTGGAATCCTTGATTCGATCTTGTGTATAGAAACAGAAAAGCACTTATAAAATAATTAGGAAACAATTTGTGATATTTGAATATTAAATTATATTACATAATTGATTGTACATTACTACATTTCTTAGGAGGATAATGAAATTATGTATTTTGGCTATATAGAAAATGCCCTCTATGTGTGTGTATATATATATAGAATGAGAGAGAGAAAGAGAGAGAGAGAGCGCAATTTTGTGTTTATAAGTTTTCCTCGTAATTGCCAAAGCTTGGAAGCAATCAAAACATCCTTCAGTAAGTGAAGAGTTAAGTAAACTTCTATATATACAGACAATGAAATATTATTCAGCACTAAAAAGAAATGAGTTATCAAGCCATGGAAAGTTACAGAGGTAAAAATATTACTAAGTGAAAGAAACCTAACTGAAAAGGCTACCTACTGTATGATTCCAACTATACGACATTTTGAAAAAGGCAAAATGATAGAGACAATAAAAGGATTTGTCAGGAGTTGGGGGAAGGTGGGTTGAATCGACAGAACATGGAGGATTTTTAGGGTGGAGAAAATATTCTGTATGATGCTATAATAACGGACGCATATTGTAAATATGTTTGTTAAAACCCACAGAATATACAACACCAAGAGTGAACCCTAATGTAAATTACGAATTTAGGTAACATTGATGTGTCAGTGTAGATTATCAATTACAACAAAAGTGTAACTCTGGTGCAGGGTGGTCATAGTGGCAGAGACTGTGCATGTTGGGGTCAGGGAGTATATGGAAACCAAGTACCTTGTTTTCAGTTTTGCTGTGAACTCTAAAAATAAAGTCTATCAAAAATTTAAAAATCTAAACTACCTATTTTTTCCATAACATCATTGGGAATTAAAAATAATTTTTAAACTTTGCTAATGTGGCTGGTTACTAAAAAATTTCATTTTACTTTAGATATTTGTAAATTACTGTTTAAGTGGACTAAGAGGTTTGCCATTTGTATTACCTCACTTGTTAATTGCCAATTTGTTTCTTTTGTCCTTTTTTATTCTAATGACCTATAAAGAATCTTTGTATAGTAATGATAGATTCCCTCTGGTATATTCAATATTTGTCCTGTTTGTCATCTTTTAAATTTGTTGATGTTTATCTTTTGCCACAAAAGTTGTAATACATAGTCAAGGCTGTCTCTTTGTTTTGTTTTGTCTTTTGTCTCACATCCAGGTTACATAGATAATCTTTTATCCTTTTTAAGTGCTTTTGTGGTTTGAATTGTTTTGGAATTTTACGTCTGTTTCTGTCATAAGAGCTTATGTTTTTCATGTTGCTTTTCCAAATAGTCACACCATTTACTGAATAAACTTTTTCCATTACTTTAAAACGTCTTGTCAAATTTTATATAAAGTGATCTTTTCTAGATTCGCAAAAAAAAAAATGTATTAAATACTTCTTGGACCTAAAATTCCTTTCCAATGGAATTTTGATTAACTGGTGTTTGATTTTTTTTTTTCTGCCAAAATGTTTGCAAAATTCTTCAACATTAAAAACTTCAGTGGAAGATAGATATTGGCTATTTTAATTTGATATTTTCCATAAGTCTGTAACAGTTTAAATATCACCGCTGTCATCATAATGATGAGCATAAACATGTATTAAACACTTTTAATTTGCCAAAAACTTGGCTAAGCCATTTATAAACATGATCTCATTCAATCCTCAGGACAACCTGATGTTTACATGTGAGAAAAGTGAAACTTTGATGATCTTAATAACTTACCTAAAGCCATACCAGTAATAAAGACGAGACAGGATTCAACACAACTGTCTCTAGCTTAAAATTCTACTTCGTAACCATTATACAATATTAAGTCTTTTTGATCTGCACGTTCAGGTCCTTTTTCAGTCAGTGGTTTTATTTTCATTATGTCTTTGAACATTCTGTTTGATTTGTTTTTTTCCCTTGTTCACAGACACCCATTATTTACATATTCAATTTCTTTTTGTCCTTGCCTCTCTCTTTGACTTTTGCATCCTTGTTTTGTTTTCATTAACACGCTGGGATTTTTTTTCTCTTATCTGTGTTTTTCTTGATGCTATGAATTTGGTTTTTCAGGCTGGAGTATTCAGGAATTTAATTTGAACTACTTACATATTATTAATTTATAACATGACATAGGTTTGAATAATCAAAAATTAAACACTATATTACAACTGATTTTTTTTTTTGGGGGGTACACCAAGTTCAATCATCTGTTTTTATACACATATCCCCGTATTCCCGCCCTTCCTTGACACCCCCCCCCGAGTCCCCCCCACCCTCCCCACCCCAGTCCTCTAAGGCATCTTCCATCCTTGAGTTGGACTCCCTTTGTTATACAACGACTTCCCACTGGCTATCTATTTTACAGTTGGTAGTATATATATGTCTGTGCTACTCTCTTGCTTCATCTCAGTTTCCCCTTCACCCCCCACCCCCTCCCATACCTCGAGTTCTCCAGTCCATTCTCTGTATCTGCGTCCTTGTTCTTGTCACTGAGCTCATCAGTACCATTTTTAGATTCCGTATATGTGAGTTAGCATATAATATTTGTCTTTCTCTTTCTGACTTACTTCACTCTGTATGACAGACTGTAGGTCTATCCACCTCATTGCATATAGCTCCATCTTATCCCTTTTTATAGCTGAGTAATATTCCATTGTGTATATATGCCACATCTTCTTTATCCATTCATTTGTTGATGGGCATTTCGGTTGCTTCCATGGCCTGGCTATTGTAAATAGTGCTGCAATAAAATTATGGTACAAGTTTCTTTTGGGATTATGGTTTTCTTTGGGTATATGCCCAGGAGTGGGATGATTGGATCATATGGAAGTTCTATTTGTAGTTTTTTAATGTTGGAGAGGGTGTGGAGAAAAGGGAACTCTCCTGCACTGTTGGTAGGACTGTAAGTTCTGGTACAGCCACTATGGAAAACAAAACAATTTGGAGGTTCCTTAAAAAACTACAACTGATTTTTTAATAACAGAATATACCTCAGAGAATACAATGTGGCTAAAGCATATATTAATACATAGGAAATGATATTCACAGATGAGTTATATATGTATATTCAATAATTGCACAATGAAAAAAACTAATATTATCTAAATAAGTAAGGAACAGAATTCAATAGCAGAGAAATGATAGTGTAGTTTTTAAATAACTGTGTGATTAATTAAAAATTATATATCCATAATCTTGAAAATCAGAGATCCAAAACTGAAAGGGCACAGCATTTTTTTTTTAAGGGCACTGCATTTTGATCTGATTTTAAATACAAGTCCTGATAGTGTGACTTTGAACAAGCATCTTAGCCTTTCTGAATGTATTTCATATGTACAAAATGGGAAAATTAATATCTTCCCCATAATAATGTTTTAAAATAAAATAAATACTGCTTAAAGGAAATTTTAAGTGTGAAATATGCAAAACACATACCATCCTATATTATAACTATCATTATTTTGATGTAAAATTTATCATCTTTAATTGTCAGCACCTAAAGAACTACAATTCTTCGTCTAGCTATTTCAACGTGTCGTTGCAAGAGACGAAGTGTGCTATGTCATATCTCTATAGAAGGGGCTATAACCAGTATTTTGAATTGTTTACACCCCAGTAATAGATGCCTCTCTCAAATCACAGAAGCATTAACAGAATGCTATTTCAGGTTTGCAAATGTTCAAGGGCATGTTTCTGAATAGATACTGGACTGCCTTAAAGATAAATAAGAAGAAATGTTGATGTAGTAGCTAGGATTTCAGCCAGTGAGGGCTGCCATTTCAGCAGCGTGGGGTGTATGCTAAGTTTGACTTGGTGGCAGTTAGCAGTAGTAACTCATGAATGTAGACAGATTTATGCAGGGTGACCTTCATGACTCAATGTGCATGGTAGCTTTGTGATTTTCACAGGGGTTACTAACAGGACGTTCCATTGACAACCACAGTGAGTGTTCTACCTCCCTGGCATTTTTAGAGCATATCTTTATGCATCAGAAAACCCCAGCCTTGCACAGGGTTGCTCTCTAAAGAGACACACTGCTGATTGAATTTTGCAAAGGATAAAGTTTATCTGCATACTTGTCAATTAGCTAGCCACAACTTCAGGGGCTTTTTTTTTTTTTTTTTTTTTTCAGTATTTTGCCACAATGCATATCCAAAACTGTGTTTCTGTGATATAAATGATTAAATCAATGTTAGGCTCAAAGTGGATTGGGGCTGCGATAGTTGTTTGTAGGGAGTTTTAAAATGACACAATCTCAAAATCAAAGGGCATTGGGTGTGTTACAGTAATGACAAAGCATATTGAAATATCTTCATTTTCTTTATGGAAAACTGTTACTATTCAAGTAGACTAGTGAGATGCAATAGGCATATTACAAGTAGACTTCAACAAGACATTTCTTAAACCCAATATTAATTTCATTTTGGAAAAGTTGGAATGGTTTCATTGCCCCCAATCAAGGTAACAGTTGAATTGATTTCAGTTGCAAAGCAGGCATCCAAAGATGTGCACCAGAACAACCTGTTCTTGTTTTACTCCTTTGATTTATTGGATGATGTTATAAAAATATTCTCAGCAAATTTACAGAAGGGGGAAATGTTCAATTATAATCAATTTCCAAAATGACTTCTGTATGTTAAAACAGTGATCTAAAGCTCATATAATATTTAGCAGCAAGAAATATGTCTGATTGCTGGTGAAATTGGGAATATTTAGCTCGATAAAGAAGACTATTTTAGAAGTAGTAAAAGACTAATTAAAAAATATTCAATGGTCTGTTTAGCAGAAGAGATACCAGAGATAGAAGATATAGAAGCGAAATCAAAGATATAGTACATAGAGAGAATAATTTGGATTGTATATAAAGAACATTGAAACAGAAATTTTCGTAAAAGAGGTTTATTCAGGATGTGCCGAGTGCACCTTGATTGATGATGTCTCAGCAGATGTCAGACAGTTAGATTCTCTATGTGTGAGGGACATGGAATGTGTTTCCTAGATTGTTCTTTTATATTTATTAATTATTTTAAACAGCTTCTAAAAATCTTTAAAAAATGTGTTTATTTTTTTCTTTGATCTAAACTCTTTGCACCTGGTAGGACAATCTGATTGCTCTTAACATGTCATAGAGTATACTTTTTGCAGCTTTTCCACATAAATCACTTTATTGTTCTCAGGTATTAATCCATATTTTTCATAATTTTAAATGTAATTTCTCTTTTAATACTCCTATATCTTAAGCTTTTAGAGAAACTAAGTTAATTTGTTTTTAATCACTTCAAAATTAAAAATATATTTGACTCAATATTTTTAATGATTTCCACAGAAAATTATGTATATTTCAAAATACTTTCTACATATTTATTACAACTGAATGCATTATATTTTCTTATATAATGGATTTGAGATAGCCATATATCAATAGTAGCAGAATTCTAAAATGGACCTCAGGATTTACTGCTTCCTGGTGAACATGCCCTGTTCATGATTTTTGCATATGATGAATTTCACTCCCATGATTAGAATATGTTACAGGTCAAAATAGATTTTGCAGATATAATTAGGGTCCTAAATTACTTAACCTTGTGACAGAGAGATTATTTCAGTGGGCCTGAACAAATCACATAAGTCCTTTCAAAGCAGAGTTTTCTCCAGGCAAGTATCAGAAGAAGTAGATAGTGATTGCCTCCAGGTATCCTGGAAGGAAGCAAACATTTATGTTGTGAATTGCCTATAATGGTCACATGGTAAAGAACTGTGGGCAGCATTTAGGTGTTGAGCACTCACCCCAGCCAGCAGCTAGAAGGATAAATGGGGGCTTCAGTTCTAGAGTTGTAAGGAAAGGAAGTCTGCCAACAACCAGTGAACTTGGAGAAAATCCTGAGCCAACTCCAGCCAACACCTTAATTTCAGCCCATGAGATGCTGAACAGAGGATCCAGCCACACAGTGTCCAGACTTACGACCTATAGAACATCTGAGGTAATCCACTTTTGTTGACTTAAGTCACCCCATTTGTGGTATTTTGTTACACAATGATAGAAAACTTATAAAACTCAGGAAATTTGTCATTTGAAATTCACCAGAATTGTGCATCAAAATCTTTCCAAAGTTTTTTCTGAAAGAAATCTCAAGGAATGTATAAGTTTCAGATTCAGTAGACATCATCTATTCTAATCCAGTTAAGGAAGCCGACAGTCAGATAGATTAAATTCCGTTTTCCTAAATAATTCATAAACATAATCAGGAAAGGAACCAAGATCCCATGACTCCAAATCAATGCTCTTTTTCACACTACACAGCTAATATTTTTATTTATGATTAGAAAAGGAAAAAAATGATGCCAGTGGGAACCGTGGATATATTATTTTCCTTTTAATTGCAAACATATCCCTAATATATTCCTAAAACACTTCCTTTATTCTTTTCTTTCTCTCTTTCTTTCTTTCTTTCTCTTTCTTTCTTTCTTTCTTTCTTTCTTTCTTTCTTTCTTTTTTTCTTTCTTTCTTTCTTTCTTTTTCTTCTTTCTTTCTTTTTTTCTTTCTTTCTTTCTTTCTTTTTCTTTCTTTCTTTCTTCTTCTCTCTTCCTTCCTTCCTTCCTTCCTTCCTTCCTTCCTTCCTTCCTTCCTCCCTTCCTTCCTTCCTTCCTTCCTTCTTCTCTCATTTTTATTATCCAGGGCCCAATCAAGTTTCACACATTACATTAGACAGTGAGATCTCTGTGTTACCTTTTAATTCAGAACAAACCCTCTATTTTTTCCCTATTACATTGACTTTTTGAAGACTGCAGGCCAGTTTTCTTATAGTATATCTCACATTCTGGGTGTGACTGTTTATTCATATTTTAAGTTTTTTTCTGAATGTCCTATAAATATAAGGAAGTTAGGCCTATAGGTGTTATTAAACCTAGACAATACATTTGGAAAGAACAATTTATGTGGATGTTTTGAACTCCATAGAGCATCACATCAAGAAACACAAGCTCTAAGAACATCCCCTGATTGAAGATGCGAAGTTTGAGCTCTTGATTATAATGGTAAATGTGATTCTATTCCACTTTTGTTTGTAATTAATGAGTGATCTGTAGGGTGATGCTCTGGCACCATGTGACTATCCTATTACTCAACAACATTTTATCCAAAATGTCTTTTCATAGTCACATCTTCCAATGACCACAGGTGGTAAAGTTTCTCTGCTTTTAAGGACTCATGTGATTAGATTGTGCCCATCCAGATAATCCAGGAAACTCTCCCCATCTCTGGGTTCCTAATAGTAACTATAAAGCCTCTCTTGCCTTGTAAGGTAACATATTCAAAGACTCCAGGTTTTAAAATCTAGACACATTTGGGAAGCCATTACTTTTCCCTACACAGGAATTATAAAATGTTGATTTTAAAAATTCTGTTATTGCTTCTACATATAATATCTGACATTCTTATATAAAGAAACCCTGCCCTCTCCTCTACTTTCTGTGGATTCAGAGATTATTTACATTTCAATATGATATAATCAATTCTTTAATTTTCCTTTTTGGTGCTCAAATTAACTCCCATTGGGGGAGTTTGTTTAAGGATATTATATAATATTATAAAATTATTGTAATTTTCTTAGATGTAATATAACATTGTGGTTATGTATGCTGAATTATTTAGGGTAACGTTACCATAACTGCAACTTCCTGAAAACAAGGAAATCATAGGACATTACACTATTTACTATATTTTATTTATTTTTATTTTTTTAATTTTATTTATTTATTTATTATTTTTTGGGGGTACACCAAGTTCAATCATCTGTTTTTATACACATATCCCAGTATTCCCTCCCTCCCTCGACTCCCTCCCACCCTTGCCATCCCAGTCGTCTAAGGCATAATCCATCCTCGAGTTGAACTCCCTTTGTTATACAGCAACTTCCCACTGGCTATCTATTTTACAGTTGGTAGTATATATATGTCTATGCTAATACTATTTACTATAAATATAGAAGGTATAAAGGCCTCACTTTATTATTCTTTCAAAAATTTTATGTATACATGAAAAATTTTAAACATATGTAGAAAGTAGTATATCAGAGACATGTTGTAATGTCAAAAGAACTCATCATAATATAAAGAAACCTAATCTCTTTTTTCACATTTGAATTCCAGTTAATACAAATCTTGAAAAGATTTTAAGAAAGTAAAATAAAGTCCACTGTCTGGCTTCCCATACTGAAGAAAAGGAGAAAGTCTAGTTTTCCAATCAAGAGTACTTTTGCTTTTATTTGATTTCCAAACAGATGTCAGAATACTCTAAAACATTTGAATACAATTCAGTGTTAGAAATCAAACTTTTGTGTGTTATATTAAAAACACAATTCTTAAAGAAAAAAACAAAAACAGAATAGAGACACATGATAACTGTACTATAATATGGTACTACAGAGCCTACCAAAATGTCAACATAATTGGAGAACTTTCTTGTATGAAAGTAATGACCAGGATGAAACTTACAAAGGAAGCACTGTATTTACAGCAGAATTCTGAAGCCTGTCATATGAGCATCTGTGAGCCTCCAAGATTAGGCAAGAGTACTTCTTGTTTGTACACTGCATTATCACATCTAAAGTAATGCCAACAATTTGTTCACAAGCTTGAAAAATTGACAAGAACAGTTATTCATTCCTTTAACAAATACTTATTGAGACCTTGTACAATGTGCTAGGTACTGTGCTAATTACAGTTTTCATGCATGCATTGAATAGTTAGTATATCCTGGCTACTAATCATTTTGTGTGCATTAGCTCACAAAACACTCATAATTACCACATGAGGTGGACTTTCCCCACTTTACATATGAGGAAACTAATGACAGAGCAACATTCATGGGATTTCAAACTTGTAAATTCAAACTTGTACCCCCAAAACTAGAAGTAATAAATGAATTCAGTGAAGTTGCAGGATACAAAATTAATAGACAGAAATCTGTTGCATTTCTATACACTAACAATGACCTATCAGAAGGACAAGTCAAGAAAACAATCCCATCTATAATTGCATCGAAAAGAATAACATACCTAGGGATAAATTTAACCAAGTACGCAAAAGACCTATATTCTGAAAAATATAAAGCATTGATGAAAATATTCAAGATGAACACAAATAAATGGAAAGACATACTGTGCTCATGGATCAGAAGAACTAATATTGTTAAAATGTTCATACTACCCAAAACAACTTACAGATTCAATGCAATCTCTATTAAAATACCCATGGCCTTTTTCACAGAAAATGAAAACACTAATTCAAAAAGATATATGCACCACAATGTACATAGCAGCATTATTTTAAAAAGCTGGGTATGGACACAACCTAAATGTCCACTGACGAATGTATAAAGAAAATGTGGTGTACATATACAATGGAATATTACTCAACCATAAAAAAAAAACTTAAATCTTGCCATTTGTGGCAACAGGGATAGACCTAGAGGGTATTATGCTAAGTGAAATAAGTCAGAGAAATACAGAGAACAAACTAATGCATGCCCAGGAGAAGACTGGGGAGATGGGCACAAATGATAAAGGGTACAAACTAGCAGTTACAAAATAGATAAGTTACAGGATGTAATGCACCGCACAGGAAGTCAACAATATTATAACTTTGTATTGTGTGTAACATATAAAAATATAGAATCACTATGGTGTATACCTGAAACTGTATAATATTGTAAGTCAACTATACTTCAATTTAAGAAAAGAATATCAGGGATGTGAGTGAATGTTTTAAAATTACTCTTGATATTTCCCCCATTTCCCTTCACCTTTATCCCCCTTCCCTCATAACTATCATTTAGTCCTTTAGGAATTAAATTTTAGATATAGGAATTGCTGGTTTGTATACTTTCTTATTTGATTGAGAAGTATACAAAAGGAACTTAGGTTACCAGTAGCTGTTGTCATCAAGCAATTTCTAAGTTTATTGGATACTTTGACCTGTGGGGATTCTCTCATTTTTCACTTCCTTTGATTGGTAGGAAGTTGAACATCGAGATCAAAGTCCAGGTCTGTAGAGAATGTAAATATTTCTCTTTGCTCATGTTATTTGGGTCAGAAGCTACAGTGTATAATTGCCCATCTATCCAGGGTTTTCCTTGTAGGGAGAAAATCGCTTAAATCAAAAAATGTGACTTACCTAGGGAGTCTTCCACCTGCCATTTTATTGTAGCAGAATTAGTCTCACAAGATGCTTTTCTCATTCCTCCTATGATGTGTCTACTCCCCCAGCCCTTCTCCAAGTAAGAATTGCTAGCAGACCTCTTCAGAACTCCTTTTCTCATTTCTTACACCACACAGTCTTCCCAACCGGGGATATGTCTATGACAATCGGAGTCTCCCAGTGTGATTCAAATTTTTTTAGAACTGTTTGATATTTTCAGAGTTTACCCTAGGGGGTTATGATATTTCCTAAGCATACAGGCAGTCTTTTAGCTCTAATTATTTTTATTCATTTCAGTAGGTTTTGGGCAGGGAGGCTATGAAAACATGTATTTACGCTACCATCTTTCATGAAAATCTCTGCATTAAATTTTTATTTTTATCAAGCATTAGAGAGATGTGCTTGAACTGAATGAGTAAGCTGAATATGACAGCAAAGTGCTCTTGATCTTGGCTAGATGCCAGAGTGTGAGCACATTCATGTATTCTCTAGCTGAAGGGAATGGTGCTATGGATCTACACCAGTAAATTCTACACTGCCACCTGCTTGCAGCACAATCACCTTTACCCACGCTTGCTGAATGAAGTGGCTTAAAAAAAGGTTTTTCTTAAAGTACATTTGTAATTTTAAAACTCTGTTCTTCATAGTTGAAGGGAAGTTCTTAGCATTTTAAGGGCATGCTCTGAATGTAGAGGCTCCCAGAAATCACAGGTGCAAATCCAGATGGGGTTAACTCATAAAGCAGATAAACTATCTTACATGCAGCTCATTTTGTGAGATTCTTGGGAACCAAAGTCAAGTCTTTACTTTGTTGACCTTTAAGATGCAAGATCAATTTTCCTAATAAAAGGCAGACCTTTGCACAATTTCTGAAAAGTCACTGAAAACATTTACCAACTGAGACACAAGATTCTATGTCCCAGTCACCCTCAGTGGAATAAAGTTTATTAGTTGACATAAAAACACCAAGAGCAATATTTGCTTTCCTCTCCAGTGGCAGCAACCTTTAGAAATGGTGAGGCCATTATTGTAGAGTACCCCTTTGAGTATTCAGAATGTTTTAAGTACTGCATATATATCACCACACTCAGGAAACTTGAGGAAGTATGATATGCATAAATGAATAGCAATAATAATAATCAGCTAACATTCTTTCAATACTTACATTGTACTGGCCATTGTGCAGTAAATTGGATTATATTATGCCTTAAAATACCTGAAGATTAGATATAATTATTGTCCCCTCATTACAGAGGGTGTAACTTAGATTAAAAAAATAAATACCTTGCTCACCTTACTCAGCTGGTGGGTCATTCAGAATTCAAATTTCCTAAATTCTAATTCCAGAAATGTACCATAACTACTATATAACTACTATTCTGTACCATTTTTTCAATGCATTTGCATTTTTTTTAAAGTTCAAGTACATAGTTTGAAGCAAAGTGCCTACTTTGGGCATAGTATGCCAGTGTTACATTAATTTTATGAAGTATACATTTTATTAATTTTGTGTATTGAGTGTACATCTTAGTCCCTCCTGTGCCTTTCATTTTCCTTAAAAAAGGAAAAAATTAAACAGTAAAATGTTTATATCTTCACAAATTCTACTGTAAAAAGATTAGATGTTGCAAAAATTGAATCACAGGCAGGCATGAGAATTTATCATGCAATATGTGTCTATTTAGTTTATATACTTAAGTCATAATTAGGATGGTTTTAGGTTTATGCTGTATAAAACTTAGAAGTGTTTGATGCAAAGATAACTAATATAACTTAATAAAGATTTGTCTCTACTGTGAATTATCTACTTAGCTGATGAATAGGAAGTAAAATGTATGTAACTTGCATATTTGGGGGAGTCTTTTGCAATAAAGTAGGAAACTTTATTATTTCAACCAGTAGAACCACTCCAAGTGGATTAATCTGTAGATATTCCTGAATATACTTATATGCTACAATTCTACTTTTTAATATTAAATAATTTTTTAAAGTTAGGAAAAATCTTGTCATAATTCAATCATCCTCCCTTTTTGTTTTTATGATTATGTAACATAGGCTCTTGTTTGGCTACCTATAGTTACTTAAAGACCTGTAAGCAGTTCATGCAGTGGGGCTTACCCTCAGGCAATGGGATTTGTAATTTGTCAGCATATGTTTCTTCTCCTTTATCCTCTAAAAGGACAATTTTGAGTTTCATATGTTTTCTCAGAGGTTCTCCAGTAGGATTAAGACCCAGCTGTTCATAGCCATAATGTTATAATAATCATGCCAAGCTCTGTCTACTCTCAGGGCATTTGTACATCATTATTGTCTCTGCCTAGAATGCTCTTTCCCAAATTTGCCTTATATTTGGCTTCTTCTTATTCAGGTTTTATTTCATATTTGCTTTCCTCAGAGAATCTATTTCATATCGTATCCTCTAATGTAGTCTCCTCCTCCATCAACTATTTCCTCAATTATTTGTTTATTTACATGTGTGTTCTGTCTTTTCCACTTCAACATAAGTCCTTAACAGAGAAATATTTTGCAACCTTATTTACTGCAGTATGCCCATTGCCTAGAACATAAATATATTCTAGGAAAATTGCTCAATAATTATTTATTGATTGACTGGCAGCACCAGCAGGATTAACTGGAAACCCCAATGTCATCAGATAATCCAAACACCAAAATAACACTGCAAAGACTCTGAAAATTAAACAGCCATTGGAACCACAGCCCTCAACAGTTGGCCAGGACATGTGTACTAAATCTAAACCAGTATAAGCCTGCTAAAATAAAAGATTTAACTAGCCCAAAGTCTTTTCA
Source organism: Hippopotamus amphibius kiboko (assembly GCF_030028045.1). Lineage (NCBI taxonomy): Eukaryota > Metazoa > Chordata > Mammalia > Artiodactyla > Hippopotamidae > Hippopotamus > Hippopotamus amphibius. The sequence continues at coordinate 151,018,336 of NC_080190.1, read as the reverse complement.
CATAATAGGCAAAATGTTAAAGATACAATTAAAAAAGTCACCCATCATAACAAGAAGCAGGAACATCTCAACCTAATAAGAAAAGACAATCAACAAACATCAAAACCAGATGAACCAGATGTTGGAATTATCTGACAAGAGTTTCAAAGAAGCTATCATAAAAGTATTTCAATAACAAATAAATTCTCTGGAAATAAATGAAAAGTTAAAAGTCTCAACAAAGAAAGAGAAGTTATAAAAATGGTAATTATAAAACTAAAAACATAATAGAAAGAAAAAAATGTTGTTGGGTGGTCTCATTATTAGAGTGGGGCTGACAGCGTATAGATTAGATGACTTTGAGAACAGATCAATGGAATTCACCCAATTTGAACAAAGGAGAGTAAATATATTAGAAAAAAAAAAGAATAGAGTCTCAAGTGAAATACGAAAGATCCAACAGTCATATCCTAGAAGCACTACAAGGAGAGGTGACAAAGTATAGATATAAGAGTATTCAAAGAAATAATGGCTAAAACTTTCCAAGTCTGATGAAATACATAAGTCCATAGATACAAGAAGTTGAGCAAATCACAAATAGATAAACCAAAAGGAATCCATGCCAAGACACACTATAATCAAACTTTTGAATGCACAGGAGTACTTTTCCTTGAGACAACCATCAATCTTTGTATGCGTCAGAACTATTTTGTGAGTTTTTCCCATTTCTCCCATAGAATGAAAAAAAAAATTGGTACAGGATTGCTATTTTTTTCCCTTAGGAGTGTGTGGTGATGAAGATGCAATGAGTATTGGTACAAATTAATGCTACTTTCTCAGTTTGAGCTAGGGCATGATCAGTTTTACTCACCACTGCTTTTGTATCACCAATTTAATTGTTAACATTGAAAAGGACAAATAATGTCTTATTATAAAGACTTCATGACTTCTTGAAGTTTCTGAGGGATCCCTAAAAGCCTCTATACTTTTAGAGTAATTTGTGTAGTTTTAAGAATCATTTATGTAGGCATATATAGCAGCAGAGCTGAATATAAGAATTTAGATATAGATTATAAATGTATATGTTCAATCGGTTTTCTAAAAGGTGCCAAGGTGATTAAATTAAAATAGAGAAATTCTTTTCAATAAATGTGGTTGAATAAATAGATATTTGTATTTTTTAAAACACTTTTCTTTATCTTTCCAAATTCACAAAATAGAATTTTAAAGGACTATAAACTGCAAAGTAAGGATAACACATAGAAGGAAATCCTTGCAAATTTAGAGTGGGCAAAACTTTCCTAATTAGTATACAAAATAAAAAAACAAAAAAAGTGATAAACTGCACTTTATCAAAATTTAAAATTTCTGCACTTCAAATAACACTGTTAGGAAAATAAACAAACTACAGAGAAGGAGAAAAGTTTCCCAGCACATGAATATGTCCCAAAAGTTAATTCAGAATATATGAAGGAATTTTACAATTCAATTAAGAAAAAGACAAATAATGAATTTTTAAAATGGACAATGAATGGTGCTTAATACCATTAGTCAATATGGGAAGTATAAATTAAAACCCCAGTGGGATGTCCCTCATGGTGTGAACCCATAAGAATGGCTAACAGTACAAAATAGTAATTGGTAAGTGTTTTCAAGAATGAAAACAACTAGAACTCTCACGTATTATTTGTAGGACTGCAAAATAGTAGAGCCACTTTGGAAGAGATTTTGGAAGTTACTCACAAATTTAAATATTTACTTACCTTTGAACCAGGGATTTCATTCCTAGGAATTTACTTGGAGAAATAAAACATGTCCAACAAAATTTTTTACATAATTGTCCAAACTATCCTTATTCATGTTTGTCAAAAGTCTAAAAATAAACCAAATATCCTTCAACAGATAATGGAAATAATGGTTGCGTATCCACTGAAGTTGGATACTAGTTAGCAACAAAAAGGAACATCTCATCAACACATGCAACAACATGGATGAATCTTAAAAGCATAATGAATGAAAGAAATCAGATATTTATGTGAAATTCCAGAACAGGCAAGCTGGTTAATGTGACAAAGCAGATTAGAGTTTGTATTAATCCAAGAATGGGAATGGGGAAATGCAGTGCAAAGGGGAACAAAGAATTTTCTTTTTTGAGTTGATTGAGATGTTTTGTATCTTGATTGTGGTGGCAATTATACCAGTTTGTACACTTGTCACATCTATTGAACTACACACTCTAAATGGATGAACTTTATTATATATAAATTTTACCTCAGCTAAGTTGATTATTCTTAAAATGCATTTATTGCAAAAAATTATTAGAATGACTTTAATTGCTTACTATATAACCCAACCATGCTAACACATTAAGCGGTTTCATTTTGACATGTAATCTTCCAGTTTACTTTCAATTTGAGCATATAATTTTTATACAATTGTAATTATAAATTAGGTTCAATTTAGCACTTGGCTTATTGTTGCTTTACATCTTCCATGTTGCTACACAGTTTTCATAATTATCTGTTTTTTCTGATTCCATAATAATCCATTATATAACATATTAAAACTGCACCATTTTTGAATACTTATGCTTTTAATTTTGTAATCTGTTAAAAATAACTGCATGCCCCAACTGAAAGCAACCCACATTCCCGTAAAGGGTGGAATGTATAAATAAATTACAGTGTACTTAGCAAATGGAATACTCAATACAATTAAAAAGAGCAAACCTGCTGTATTCAAACAAAACATGAATGAAAAGGACAGGCATAATGTTCAGTGGAAGAATTAATACACAAAAAGCACATTTATATGAAGTTCGAGAATTAGTCTTTGATGATGAAAATCAGATAAAGGGTTAATTCTGAGAATGTGTTATTGATTGGCAAATTGGGAGCTGTTGATGTGTTGAAATTGATCTTTCTCTTAATCAGGGTGGTGATTACTTAAGTGTGCATATGTGCAAAAAGTCATCAAGCCATAAACTTAAGATTTGTGCATTTTTACATATACCTGTTATACCTCAGTATAGAGGTAAAAAACCATTAAAAAAACATAGTTGAAAACACCTATTATTTTTGTAAATTTTGTTTTAGATTTTTATAATTTCCTTCGACTGAATTTCCTGAATAAGTGCTATAATTATGTTCGTAATTTCCTACACAATTTTTTGTTTTGTTTGCTTGCTTTTCTTTTAAACTATAATAGAAGAAAATGTTTTCTTCTAATTTAAATTTCCACCAGTGATACCTAAATACCAGTTTTTATATATACTTGCCAACAAATATCATTGAATTGTTTTCCCCTAATCTAAAAGCTATATAGTCTATTTCTTTTAGTAAGTGCACTCCAGTTGGAGTGGAAAATCTCTGTTTATTATCACATAGGTTTTCTTCAGTCATGGGGACATTCCTAAGAAGAACTATTTCTCTAGTGGTATTGGGAACAGTGTTCAGTTCATCCATACACCAATATATTTTCTAAATCTGATAAATGTGACATCTAGGGAAATTATCCTTTTTACTGGTGGGAGAGAGGCTAAGTACCTTTTTGCAGCTTTATCTTTTTGAGGTGAAAGGTTGATTGACTTTGATCGAGTTCTTGGGATATGTGCTGATTGCCTTGTGCTTTGAGCTTCAAACAAGAATATTGTTCATAAAAAGAATGATTTTTGCCCACACAGCCAAATGCTTGTGGACTCTACTGAATCCTTCATTCCAGTTTTGAGTAAGTCACTCCAACTTTGACATTAAGGCTAGTAAAAGGGAAAGCAATTTAGATATCATTTTGTGTTGCTCATATGCAATAAAAGCCCATGTTGAAATAAAGTTTTCCTCATTCTCTAACTGCATATTAATGCACACTTCCTATTCTTAGTACAATGTTATGGACTCAAAAACCTAAAATTCATGAATGATAGTTGGAAAAACTTTGGGAATGATGATAAAATCATGTATTTAAAATAGCACTCTATCTGGGAACTATAGGTAGGGATTTACAGTTCCTCAGTATAGCATGGTTGCTGTTCTAAATTGTCTACCCTGATGAGATTTACTATTTGCTATGGAAGCCACTTTCCTATATTTATCACTGCCTCTCCCTTGGCATGTAAAGAAGGAACATAGTAAAAATAACCAATAGGATAAGTTATCACATTTTAATTAGTCTTTATCTATTTCCTGAGGGAAATGATAAAAATTGATTGATAAAGATTCAGAGTAATTTAATGCCATAAAGCAAACATCAGAAACTACTTGGAAATGATTATCATGCATCAGTAAACCACAAAAGAGGACAAAGAATTCTGTATGTCCTACATCCAAATATATATTTTAAGGAATTTCAAAAGAGGTTCACTTTCTTTTTCTTCTTCTTCCCTCTTTCTTCTTCCTCTTTTTCTTCCCCTTCTTTAATGATTAGGGGCTGAGAAAATAATCTCAATATTACTTATCATTAATAATAGAATAGACATAAATATTCATGAACAAGAAAGTGAACTGGCTTTGCTTTATTCCTTCTAATATAAGGTATATTTTAGTTCTCTGAAATGTGATTTAAAAAAAAAATAGAAAGAAAACAAGATGCCCCTTCTCATTGCTCTCAGACATTTGGATACACTGTTCTCTCTTCCTGGGACACTTTTTCCCCAAGGCTTCCCCAGTTACTCTTAAATTTCAAACTGTAGGTCTCAATTTAGATGTCACTCCTTGAACCCCTAGACCAGTTCAATGCTTTCATAATATCCTGTGTTGTTTGCTTACATCTTTCTTCTCAGATCCACTTCCTAACCGTCCCTTGTTCTATTGTGTATTTCAAGAATTCACTCTTGAAACATATATTTTCCTATTCATTTTTCAAAAATCATCCAGTTGGGTTCCTCCCATAGAGGTGCTAATGAAAGCTTGAAGGAGGAAATGGAATATTTTTCCTCTTCTTTCTCTCTGCTCTGGGAAATGTTTCTTCCAGTAAGCATGTCTCCTACAAGATCAAAATTCTCACCAATTGGCCCCATCCATGGAGGTTCTTATAATTCCCCTTGTCCCATTGGTATCTCCAACTCTAGACTGATAGGAGCTTCCTGTTGTGGCTCATTTTTGGCTGACTCACAGTCTTGCCTTCTCATTTTTAATATCTTTGTGCTCAATTCCCCATATTAAAGTCCCTCTCTTGAATTGGTGTTCATGGGATTGATTTTCCTGGCAGAAATCTGACTGATACTTATAGTGTATTTTCCTTATTTATAATACAAATGTCACTTTTACATAATTATTTAATCTGTTCTTCCAGCAAAAAAAAAAAAAAAAAAAAAAAAAAAAAAAAAAAGAAAGAAAGAAAAAAAAGAAAAGAATTGTGTTGTCTGTTTCTCTTTTATAATTCCATTCTTTAGCAAAGATGTTGGCTTATAGAAGTCAGATAATATTTGCTGAAGGAAGAAAGAAATAAAAAGTGGAAGGAAAGGGGGAGAAAGAAAGAAGAAAGGAGGAAGGAAATTCTAACTATTTTCATATTTATATTTCAGATTAATGAAAGTAGATTGAATCAGTGTAATTCAGGACAAAATATCTTTCCCTTAAACAATCACATAATTGAGATCAGGCTTATGCATGGGGGTGACAAAGGAAAAGATTAATCTTTCCTGAGTTCAGTAAGCATAAAGTTGTGATTAATAGGCAAAGTGGAAAATATAAATGTATATCTGTATTAATCAAATGATAAAATATACATATATATTTTCTTAGAAAGTGTAAAAAATAATTAGCATGATTTCAAAATTTGTATCTTTATTTAAAAAAGAAATTTTGCATTTGGCAATTCTTTTTTTTTTTTTTTTTTTTTTTTTTTTTACTGTCCAAGAAAACTACTGTACTGCAGAGGCTGGAAAACTTTCAGCTACATCTAAATTTCCTGGAATCCCTTGTCATAGGCTTCAAACGTCTTGTGCAAAACCTCAATTAGGAACTGAGTTCAGTAGGAAGAGAGGTACAGATCTAGCACATCTTTCAGGTGCAGGTTGACAGCAAGTCAAGAGAACTCATGTGACATCTGATCATCGGGCCATGGTTAATTTGTTGTAACCTGGAATTAGCACCAGAATCAGTAACTTTCTGACTGTGGCAAAGATAACTCTTCCCTACCTGAGCCTCTTCTGGGAAAAGATCTGAAAGTTAAACCTGGAACCTGCTGCTCCATCCCTACCAACAATTTTTACACATTAGATTCCTTAAACTAAATCCATTTGTATTCACTTAAAATAGCTAGAGTGTTTTCTGTTACCCAGAACTCTAAACCCTGTTCATACAGGATCAATTTTCATTATTATCTCTATATCATAGCATACAACTCAACATCAAAGAAATCCAAACAACCTGATTAAAAAATGGGCAGAAAAACTGAGTAGACATTTTTCCAGAGAATATGCAGATAGTGAACAGGTACAAGAAAAGGTGCTGAACATCACTAATCATCAGGGAAATGCAACTCAAAACCATGATGAAATATCACCTCACACCTATTAGAATGGCTATCATCAAAAAGAACACAACTGCAAGCAAGGATGTGGAGAAATTTTTGGTGGGAATGTAAATTGGTGCAGCCACTGTAGAAAACAGTATGGCGGTTTCTCAAAAAAATTAAAAATAGAACTATCATCCAACCCAGCGATTCCACTCCTGAGGATGTACCCAAAAAACAAAAATCACTAATTCAAAAAGATACACGCACCTCAATGTGCATAGCAGGATTATTTACAATTGCTAAGATATGGAAGCAACCAAAGTGTCCATTAACAGATGAATGGATAAAGAAGATGTGATATAATATTATATATATATATATTATATACGTACATATACACAATGGAATTCTACTCAGTCATTAAAAAGAATGAAATTTTGCCATTTGCACCAATATGAATAGACTTGGAAAGCATTATGCTAAGTGAAATAAGTCAGACAAAGTCAATTACTGTATGATATTACTTATATGTGGAATCTAAAAACTACAACTAGTGGATATAACAAAAGCGAAGCAGACTTACAGATATAGAGAGAAAACTAGTGGTTACCAGTGGAGAGAGGGGAGAAGGAAGAGGGGCAATATAGGGATAAGGGATTAAGAGGTACAAACTGTTAGGTATAAAATAAGGTACAAGGATGTATTGCACTACACGAGGAATGTAGCCAAGACTTTATAATAACTATAAATGGAGTATAATCTTTAAAAATTATGAAGCATTATATTGTACACCTTGTAACATATAATATTGTGGAACAACTATACTTCAATTAAAAAAGTCATGTGCAAATTTAATAGAAAGACAATGAAGGCATGTTTGGAAGGAAATCTAAACACAGGGACCAAGTTTTGTTTGTTTTTAGTGAAATCTGAGAGATACTGGTGGAAGAGACATTCATTCATCAGATTCAAGAGCTAGACATTCATTGGCCTAGACATTAAGGAAACAATGGTGAGGAAAAGCAGATATGGTCCTTGTTCTTGTCATTCATCTGTTTATAAAGTTATATATGTATATATAAATATTCAAACTTAGAGAACCTTCAATTCTTAGAGTCATAGAGAATCACACAGTTAAGTGCAAAATTGCAATTGATAATGTATGGGGGAAATTTGCTATGAGAATGTTTAATGGAAAGGTTTGACTACTTGAAGGTCAAAAAATAGTACTTTTAGGGAAAGATTATTAAGCTAATATGTAAGCATAATTTGGATTTAACTAGAAAACCTGTGGGTAGTGGGGAGAGGGAATGCTGGGCAGAGTTAGCATGTGTAAAAGCACCACATCAACAAGAACGTGATATGCTCTAGGAGGTGAAGTTAAACTACTGTTAGAGCACAAGAAACAGGGGGACTTGAATGAAGCTAAGGCTGGAGAGTTAAGGTATAGTCCAGTTACTGCAGGGTCATGGTGGTCTTGCTAATAATTTGTGCCCTTATTCTAAGAGCAATGGAGAAGAAAATAATCAAGAAAGGCATTTCCCTGTTTCTGTGTTATATATTATAAAGGAAAATAGAGCAGTAGTTTTAAGAGCTGCTTCACGTGGCAACTAATTATTGAAAAGAGGTTATGTGGAGTATTTTTATTCTAAGCACACTTGGGGATAAATGGCAAAAAGATTCTTCTTTCACTTTTTGTCTTGGTTTTCTCTGCTCTGCCTTAACCACCTTTCTGTTTAGTTTTGCTATTGTTGTCTTATTTTAAAATGCTTTCCCTAATTGGCTTTTTCTGTTACTAGCTTCTATAGCATTGACTCCTGAATACTCATTTTGAATCAAACATTTGTTTTATATCTACTCTTCTGTTTCTGTACACTTTTAGTTGTTTAAATTTCTTTCTTTCTTAGTTTTGTCCTTAATGATATTTCAAATTTGTTTTATTCTTACTGCTCTGTTGCCCACAGTTGAAAAACAATGAGAATGCTTTGATGGTCTGCAGATCAGCTGATGGGAAAGGTTTTCAGAGATAAGAAAAATGGATTCCTGGAGTTTAACAAGTGCTTGGTTATTTTGAAACATAAATCATCATTGAGGCTGGACACAAGAATAATGTAGTATTTTAGATTTTCTCACTAGTGACTGATTTTATTATCATATCCTGTGGTTGTCTCCTTATTATGATGAAATAGAGATCCTAGTGTTTGCTTTACTATAGCTTTTTGTTATACATTCCTTAAAACCTTATAAACAGATTTTAGATTTGTGTTACTCTTTTTAATCATTGGTCATGCAAAATATCAATACCATCCATGGCAGTGAAGAGTAGCCCCCGTTCACCACAACTAGAGAAACCCTGCATAGAGCAATGAAGTCCCAATGCAGCCCCCACAAAAAAATTATTTGAAATAAAAATCACTTCATAAAAAAATCAATACTATCTTAAGCAGAATGCAATTCAGTGAATCATATGCAAGGATTTCTGTATTATTTCTTCAAAAAACAACGTAAGTAGTGCTGCAATGAACATTATGGTACATGTTTCTTTTTGGATTATGGTGTTCTCTGGGTATACGCCCAGTAGTGGGATTACTGGGTCATATGGTAGTTCCATTTTTAGTTTTTTAAGGAATCTCCAAACTGTTTTCCACTGTAGCTGTACCAGCTTGCATTCCCAACAACAGTGCAGGAGAGTTCGCTTTTCTCCACACCCTCTCCAACATTTGTTGTTTCCAGATTTTTTGATGATGGCCGTTCTGACTGGTGTGAGGTGATACCTCATTGTGGCTTTGACCTGCATTTCTCTAATGATTAGTGATGTTGAGCATCTTTTCATGTGTTTGTTAGCCATCTGCATGTCTTCTTTGGAGAAATGTCTATTTAGGTCTTCCACCCATTTGTGGATTGGGTTATCTGCTTTTTTGGTATTAAGCTGCATAAGCTGCTTGTATATTTTGGAGATTAATCCTTTGTCCATTGCTTTGTCGGCAAGTATTTTCTCCCATTCTGAGGGTTGTCTTGCTGTCTTGCTTATGGTTTCTTTCACTGTGCAAAAGCTTTTAAGTTTCATGAGGTCCCATTTGTTTATTCTCGATTTTATTTCCTTTATTCTAGGAGGTGGGTCAAAAAGAATCTTGCTATGATGTATGTCATAGAGTGTTCTGCCTATGTTTTCCTCTAGGAGTTTTATAGTGTCTGGCCTTACATGTAGGTCTTTAATTCATTTGGAGTTTATTTTTGTGTATGGTGTTAGGAAGTGTTCTAATTTCATTCTTTTACATGTAGCTGCCCAATTTTCCCAGCTCCACTTATTGAAGAGGCTGTCTTTTTTCCATTGTATTTTCTTGCCTCCTTTGTCAAAGATAAGCTGCCCATATGTGCTTGGGTTTACCTCTGGATTCTCTACTCTGTTCCATTGATCTTCCCTTCTATTTTTGTGCCAGTACCATCCTGTCTTGATCACTGTGGCCTTATAGTATAGTTTCAAGTCAGGAAGCCTAATTCCACCAGCTCCGTCTTTCCTTCTCAAGATTGCTTTGGCTATTCGGGGTCTTTTGTGTTTCCATACAGATTGTAATAGCCAGGACATGGAAGCAACCTAAATGCCCATCAACAGATGAATGGATAAAGAAGATGTGGCACATATATACAATGGAATATTACTCAGCCATAAAAAGGAATGAAATGGAGCTATATGTAATGATGTGGATAGACTTAGAGACTGTCATACAGAATGAAGTAAGCCAGAAAGAGAAAAACAAATACCGTATGCTCACTCATACATATGGAATCTAAAAAAATGGTACTGATGAACCGAGTGACAGGGTAAGAATAAAGATGCAGATGTAGAGAATAGACTTGAAGACATGGGGTTGGGGGGGGCGAAGGGGAAACTGGGACGAAGTCAGAGAGTAGCATAGACATAGATACACTAGCAAATGTAAAATAGATAGCTAGTGGGAAGTTGCTATATAACAAAGGGAGATCAGCTCGATGATGGTTAATGCTTTAGAGAGCCAGGACAGGGATGGTGGGAGGGAGTCATGGGAGGGAGGGTATATGGGGATATGTGTATAAATACAGCTGATTCACTTTGGTGTACCTCAAAAACTGGTACAAGAGTGTAAAGCAATTATATTCCAATAAAGAGCTTAAAAAAAAACCAACAAAAAACCAATGTAATAAAAATATAAAACAAAAAAAAAAAACACCCCAACAAAACCAAAACCTATGTTGTTTCCATAGATAGCTCAATCCAAAACAAAATTGTGAATTTATTGTATATACTGGTTAATTTCTTTCACAAAGCAAACTAATAAAGTAGCATTGAGAATACTTTTTTCCTGCTTCTATCTGAACAGCTTCAACATCCAATATTACAAAGCTTACCAAAAATTTACCCATTTCAAATAAGGGGACAGTCCTGTTATTTCTTGAAAGAATTCAGAATAACGGACAGTGGTGAATTGAAGGAAAAACATGGGGAAAATGTTAATTTTACACAATACATGATAGTTTTTAGAAAAATGAAAGAGCTGTAGAATTGCTCACTGTTAAAAGAAACAATGATATAAAAAAAGATAGAAATATAAAAAGTTTGAGAAAAACAGAAAGTGTAAAATAATTGATACTGTCAAATGGTAAACGTCAGATAATCAGCTACTTAGGTAACCTGACAGCTGTGTGATGCAAAGATCCAAATCTATCTTTCTACACAAAAGACTGATTTACAACTTTCCCTGAAGCTAAAGCTTGTTTCCATAGAAATACCTCTAATTTCCTCATAGACTTGTGATTCTCTTAAGGACTTCAAACCTATTGTGTTCCTTGTTTAAGAAAAATGCAAGTGACCTTTCAGTGCAATGAGCCAGTACCGTTTTTGGCTTTTAAACAAATTAATGAAAATATCACATATAAGCACACTGTGCCTCCTATTATAGAATTTTTCATGAAGTTTAACCTTCAATTTAAAATGATTTCTAAATGCATGTAATTGTTTAAAATAAAGAACTTCGACTATAGTAAAATTGAACATAATTTCAGAGAAATTAGGCTAAGAACAAGTAGAATTTTCTCATATCTTGTGTTTTGTTTAAGAAAAAAGTGAAAACAATGTTAAAGATAGATGATGCAAATAATGGTATTAGAATAATATTTGTTTAAATAATTTATCTATTAAAATTTATTAATACTAATAGTTTGTCATTATTTGAAATATATATTTTGATATGCATAGTATATTAAGAATAAAAATAATGTGAAAACTTGTGTATTCAAAACCCATGTTATAAGCATAGACACATTTTAAATTAAATTTCTGAGCAATATCAATTCTGGAAGTACAAGATAACTATTTCTCTCTGCTCACATACATCATTGAAATAGTACCTGCTTAGTAAACTTATGCCAGGGGAATTATTTTTTTGGTTCAGCTTATATTGAAACAATATTGACATAAGCAAGTAATTTTGAAATTATCACTTTTGATCATTTGTGTTGATAATTGAGAACAAAAGATCCACTGCTCTTTAGGTGTTATTTTGCATAAAACATGAGGTGATAGATTGTATTTCCTGGTGGACATATTGTTCCATTATTTGTCACTTTTGTATATTTTCATTGATTTGCCAATGGTAGTATAATTAGAGTTACTTTAATTTTGCAGAATTGCTATCGTTTTACATTATCATTGTTCTTCAATGTTTTACTTTGAAAATGTTAATACTTCAGAAAAGTTATAATAAATGGTACAATAAAGCAAATATACTCTTCACCTATATTCAGCAATTTTTAATAATTTTCCTCTCATTTGCATTCTCACTGTGTGTGTGTGTGTGTTCGTGTGTGTGTGTGTGTGTGTGTGTAGCTATAGGTGGGTGTCTGTGTCCATGTGTATGTGTATGTATTTGAGTTTCATACATCAAGATTTTTCACTCAAATACTGTGGCACATATTTACTAAAAAGAAAACATAACTGCAATACATTCTTTATATTCAAGAAATTTAACACTGATGCAATATTTTCTCTAATATGGGGTCCATATTTAAATTTCTGTGTTTGTCTCAATAATACCTACATCATTTTACTATGTCTTTAATGACCCAGAATCTATCTGTATCATCATCATACCTCCTTTCAGTTGTCATGTTTCATTGATGTCTTTGATTTAGATTTTCCCAGGCTTTTCTTGTTCTAAATATTTCATGAAATTGACATTTTTATAGAGTCCAAAACAGATTTTTTGTTAAATTTCTTTCAATTTGATTTTTTCCTGATTGTTACCTCATGATTGGAATCAAATTAAACATTTTGGCATGAATGCTATGTAAGTGATGCTGTGTCTTGGTCCATCATGTCAGGTGACCTCTGCTGTAATTTTATCCCTTTTTTGTGAGGTTAAATTTGGTCCTTTAGTTAAGAAGATGTCCACCTCTGCTTTGGACCTCCTCATTTTATTCTAACAGGATAGCCATTTCTTCAAATTTAATCTTGATTTGTGATCAGTTACTCAAGTCCCAGTATTCATCTAATTGCTTTCCCTTCTAACCTCAAATTTTGAGGTTCTAGTATATTCTAAACCCCAGTCTTCCCCATTATAATTGCCCAAACTTGTTCAGTAAAGATAAAGATAGTCAACCTGAATAGGCAAAACAACCTTGAGAAAAAAAAAAAAAGAGCTGCAGGATTTACACACCCTGACTTCAGACCATATTACAAAGCTACAGTAATCAAAACAGTATGATAGTGGTACAAAAACAGACACATACATCAATGGAAGAGAATAGAGAGCCCAGAAATGAGCCCATGCTCTTATGGTTAGTTCACCTATGAAAAAGGGGACAAAATATACAATGGAGAAAAGACAGTCTATTCAATAAGTGCTGCTGGGAAAACTGGACAGCTACTTGTAAAAGAATGAAAGTAGAACATTCTCTGACACTATATACAAAAATAAACTCAAAATGGATTAAAGACCTAAATGTAAGACTGGATTCTAGAGGAAAACACAGGCAGAACACTTTGACATAAATCTCAACAATGTTTTTTTGGATCTCTCACTTAAAGCAAAGGAGACAAAAGCAAAAAGAAACAAACGCGACACAAGTAAATTTAAAAGCTTTTGCACAACAAAGGAAACCATCCACAAAACGAAAAGACAACCTACTGAATGGGAGAAGATGTTTGCAAATGATATGACTGATAAGGGGTTAATATCCAACATATATAAACAATCATATAACCCAACATCAAAAAAACAAAGAACCTGATTAAAAAATAGGCAGAAGAACTGAATAGGCATTTTTCCAAAGAAGAAATGCAGATCGCCAACAGGCACCTGAAAAGATGCTCAACATTGCTAATCATCAGGAAAAAGCAAATCAAAACCACCATGATATATCATCTAACACCTGTAAGGATAGCTATCATCAAAAAGAACACAGATAACAAATGTTGGTGAGGATGTGGAGAAAAGGGAACCCTCAACCACTCTTGGTGGAAATTTAAATTGGTATAGCCACTGTGGAAAATATTACAGAAGTTTCTGCAAAACCTAAAAATGGAACTGCCATGTGACCCAGCAACCCCACTCCTGGGTATATATCTGAAAAAAATGGAAACACTAATTCAAAAAGATACACTTACCCCAATGTTCATAGCAGATTTTTTTTACAATTGCCAAAGTATGGAAACAACCTAAGTATCCATGAACAGATGAATGGAAACACACACACACACAATGGAATATTACTCAGTCATAAAAAAAATGAAGTTTTGCTATTTGTAGCAACATGGGTGGACTTGGAGTGCATTAAGCTAAGTGAAATAAGTCAGACAAAGAAAGACAAATACTGTATGTTATCACTTATATGTGGGATCTAAAAAATACAACAAACTAGTGAATACAGCAAAAAAGAAGCAGATTCACAGATCTAAAGAACAAACTAATGCTTACCTGTGGGAAGAGGGAAGTGGGGAGGCAATATAAGAGTAGGGGATTAAAAGAAAAGGTTATGGTGGGATTATATGAAATCATGTGTGTGAACCTTTGGAAAATTTTAAAGCACTGTAGAATTTAAAGAAGGTTTTATTCAATTAAATTATTTAAAGATACTCAGTCAATTAATTAAGTATATACTGAAGAATCTGGGAAGTATGGGCTTTGCTATCAATAAAATTCCCCTTCCAAACTAAAATATTTTTGAGTGAAAAGAGTGCCACTTATGATATCACCACAACAGACCCTAATACAAATATCTGTACCTGTTCCATACTTGAATTCAGTTTAGCCAAGAAAATAGAGCTTTCTTACAAGTGATTAAAAGTCTTAATGAACCATTGGGTGGCCTGGAGAAGCAGAGCCTAGGTTGAACTTTCAGGGTAAGTACTCAAAAGCTCCAAGACATAAGGGAGGAAGCAATGCTAGCTTCTGCTTCTTTGTGACCACAAAGCTGCCATCACTGCAGTCAGATCAGTGGCACATTGCTCCTGTAACAATCCACACCAGCCAAATGGGGGCCCTGTACTCTGTCTCTGGACATCCATAGAGTTGCTAAGTGCTAATTTCTTGGACTTCACTAATACTGCTAAAAAATTAAAAAGCCCAAGTGACTTTGCTTGCCAACAGAAACAAAAAGAGCAGAAATTAAAGAAGGAACATGAACAGCAGACACATTCTGCTTTCACCATCAGAAATTCTGAAATAAAATTTACCCTTCAGCATTTCCCTGTCGAATCATCCTGAAGCTACTCTTGGGAACACTGCCAGCATTGCACATTTGCTTGGCTTCTTCTTCTCTGTCCTCCTTTCCCCCCTCCCAGTGTTACCGAACGTGGGGTCTGGCTGCTCGCTCAAAAGCCAATAAAGAGGAAAGGTTGGCAAAAAGGAAAGTTTGCTTTATTTTGAAGGCTAGCAACCTGAAAGGGAGGGCTGACTCCTGTCCAAAGGCTGGCTCCTCACCACTGACAATCAGTGGCCAAGAACTTTTATAGATGGAGGGAGGGGATGCAAAAACAGCACAATCAGCTCTGACAGTCACCTTGAAATTAGTCATGCAATGGTCTGATCAGCATCATCTTTATTATTTTAAGTACAGTTAGTCTTTAGTTCCAGGGTCAGTTTGTTCCCATTTCTTTGATGCCAGTTCTCAGAATTATGGCAACTTATGTCATGGCTAGAGGCTGCTCATCATGTAATTAACTTCTTCTTCAGTATCTATAAGACAGCTCCAAGGATATGGCTCAGAATTTTATCTATAGCCCTTGAGGAGGAACTAAAGGTCCTTGACTTTGCTTAATGACTAAACTATTATTATTTGGTCTCATTTGACTGTTTTCCTTTGTTGTTTCCTTTTATCATTTCTCTGATGAAACCTATTGTTTGGCTAAAGTCAGGCTGAGGACATGGGGGTGGGGAAGGACCACAGGGTCCTGCTTAATTTCATTTCCTCATTTTCTTTGATACTCCTCAATCTTGAAGAGGGGCAGGTACAGAAAAACAAATGAAATAAAGTTTTGGATAGAGCGATTAATCATAAACTTGGCAGAGGAAATCAGCTTTAGTTCCATTTCTGTTCCAATTTTCCCCAACTCTTTGAGAAAATGGGGTATGGCTGTTCTGGCTACTTCCTGTTGGAGTGGGGCACAGTTCTGGCTAATTTGGGGAATGGACACAGAGTTGGAAACAACCTTGAGTTCCAGGCTTAGCATCAATATTTTGTATTATGAAAACATTACCTCTCTCTTTGATTACTTTGTCATAATATAATATCTGGACACATATTTGAAAGTTAATACGTATTACAATGAGGATAATAATCAAAATGCACCTTTGTATTTTTCTCTGAATGTATTTTTTTCCATTAATGGTTAAAGCAGATGTACAATGTATGTTTAATAGGCCACAGCCTGTTTTGTTTAGCATAAAATTCAAATTAAATCATGCTTAAGCTAGAATGACTTCCCCATACCTAAGTATGCGAAAATTTCTTCCATCATTTTCTCCTTTTAATTGCAAATGTTTCCACAGAAAAACACTGATAATCAATATTGTTTTCCAGCATTTCCAGAGTAACTCAGTTTTCTGCTCTGGGTCTGGTCACACCCCTCGGAGCTGAGCTTACTTTTTTGTTTATATATTTGCCTAGTCATCCACATTGGGGAAAAACTAATCAGACATAATAAACAAATATGGAGGTATTGTTGATGGGGAAATATTGTATAGGCTATACATTTTATCAATTATACTCAAATGACACACAAACATTGTACAAGTGCTTCAAGCAGTAGACTTAAAGCCAGCAGTGACACACATCATGAGTAGTTATACTCTGTGACAACTTCACTACACAATTTCTTTCCATCCTAAATATTTGCATCAAAAATATATTTAAAAGCAAAATAATAACTTTCCATTAGAATTCTTTAAATTTTTTATTCAATTTAACAGCATGATCTGAAAGTTGTCAAAAACCTGTATTTGTTTATAACTTTAGAACATTTATATTAATGACATTTATCCATACAGTGCAACCAAAAAATGTTCATCATTATTATTTGACAATGTTTTCCACATAACTTAATGTACCAAATAATTCTTGTTACTTCAATATTTCTTCTGAGATGCCTCAGGGGCCTTCTGAAATACTCAAACTTAACTAGAGAAGAAACTTGCAATCTGTTGTCAAAAGCACTTCAATATTCCAGGAAAACGTTCTTTTAACAGAGAGAGAACACCAAATTCCAATCTTGCACCAGCTTACTATTAATAACAAAATTCATTTATCTAACTAAATTCAATCTAACTTAATCCTGACAATGTACACAATTGTTTTCTCAAAGTTCCTTTTTTCACAAACCTTTTATCACTTTCTGGATCCACATTAATTTTTCCCTTATTTTCCCCATGCATAAGCAATCAGCTCTAGGACAAAATTATTCTCCTTTTTTACGTTTTTTTATTCTCCTTTTTTATCTTTCATTTTTCCTTTTTTCCTTTAGCTATAATTTTGTAGCTAAAAGTTTTCTAATGAATTGAACCAGAATTTCCCATTTTACAAAAGACAGCAAAGATATCAGTCACACAAATGGAATACACATTCACACATCAGAAGACAGAACTGTCACAAATCCTTCAAGAGAATGACTGATACAGAGTCCCAAGCAAACACTTCCCCAACACAAATGGCCCTCAACATTGGGCACACGTCAGAACCAATTGGAAATGCTCATATTTGAGCTTCGTGCTCAAAAGAGAAGCTTGCCTGGGTGCACATCTGGTGGATTTAGTCTTGGAGCTCATCAGCTCATCCAGATGCATGCTTTCATTCCACCAAGGAAAAGTATAAGTTGGCAGCCAGTGAGAAGAAACATGGAGGATCCCCAAAACAAATGGTTTTGGCAGCTGCTAGGAACGTCTCCCCAAATCCCCCTCTCAGGAGCAGCTAGTCATGAGCAACTGGCTCATTGCAACTATCGTGGCACATTGCCATGGCCAGTAGCTCTATTCTGGAAAACCCTGGGGAGCCAGATGTTGCAAGAGTGCAGCAGCCTCACATTGGATGCCAAAAAACTGTTACCAAAAGTGGGAGTCTAGCTGCTCACCACTTGAAAGTCAATAAAAAGGCAAGTTTGGTGTAAAGGAAAGTTTGCTTTATTTTGGAGGCCAGCAACCAGGGGGAAGGGTGGACTACTGTCCAAAGGCCAACTCCCCTCAACTGACAATCAGTGGGTAAGAGCTTTTATAGGAGGGAGGCAGAGGAACTAAAGGCCCTTGACTTTGCTTAATGATTAAACTACTATTATTTGGTCTCATTTCACTGTTTTCCTTTTTTTCTGCATTTTCTCACTTCCCTGATTAAGACTATTGTTTGGCTAAAGTTTTTCCACAGTTAAAAGGCAGACTGAAGACATGGAGGGACGGACCATAGGGTCCTGAACTGTTTCACCAGCAGCTTTCTCTTGGGAGCATTTCTGTAATTAGATATTTGCCACGTCAGAAAAAATTTGTCAAAAAAATTCCCTTGCCAAAGAGCACTTCCACAAGCCTCTATACCAAATTTACCCACTTATATGTTTTGATGCCCCTATGCTCAGCTGTTATTATTATTATTGTTATTATTATTATTTCCATATGCTCCTGATATTACATTGAATTATTTATGTTCCCATCTAAAGCCAAACAATTTATCTTCTAATTTCCATCTTTCCTTGCCTATTAAAGACATCACTTTAGCATTTCCCCCTACCTTCTCTCTTCTCTCTCCTCTCATCATTAAATCATCCCTATCATCATACAAATATGATATTTTTCCTAATTAAATAAAGAAAACACTCCAATTAACCCCAGTGCACCTTCCAGCTACTACTGGAGTTCATTTTTCTGTTTTCCTTTGTAGGAAATATCCTCAAGAATATTACTTCCCTACCTCTTAATCCCTCATCTATAAACATTGGAGTGCCCCTGAACCCAGATTTTAGGTCTTTTTTATTCTATCTACATCCCCTAACGAGGTGATTTTATCAGCCTCTTTAGCTTCAATTACCATCTATATGCTGAGGACTCCCAAAGGCAACTCTGCAGCTTAAACTCTTTTCCTGGCCTCCTACATGATGTTTCCACATGGACATCTACTAAAAATCTAAAGTTAACATGTCCATATATGAGCTCCTCATCTTGTTCCATCCTTCCTCCCCATCTAGTCTGTCATTGGGTAATTTTGAGTAGAAGAATAACAAATTCTGTCAGATTCACATTCAAATTATATTCAGAATTTTACCACTGCTCACCTTCCTCATTATTTCTCATTCAAACCACTGTCTCTTGTCTGGATTATTGAGAAAGCCTTCTTGTTAGTCTAA
This sequence comes from Hippopotamus amphibius kiboko, assembly GCF_030028045.1. Taxonomy (NCBI): domain Eukaryota; kingdom Metazoa; phylum Chordata; class Mammalia; order Artiodactyla; family Hippopotamidae; genus Hippopotamus; species Hippopotamus amphibius. Next base: position 150,999,048 of record NC_080190.1, on the reverse strand, counting down.
CTCATTGCAATTTAATACACTAGAACTAATTCTCAATAAGCAGCCTGATTGATCCTTTCACGGTAAATTGAAATCATGTCACTTCCTTGCTCAGAACCCGCCAATGGGTTTCCATTTTATTTAGTATAATTGCTGAAATCATGATAATAAAGTTACAAATTCTGTCCTTGGGGTTTGTTACTTCATCTTTTTCAAGTCATTTGCTCCATATCATCTTTTCAAAGAGACCTTCCTTGCTCACTCTATTTAAGATTGTACTGTCCCCCTCCTCTACCAAAAACTGATATAATCAGGAAAATTCCAGCTTTTTCTACCTCCTTCCTTTATAATTGTTACCTTCTGACATCACATGTTTTACTTGTATTTGTAATGTAAGTTCCACAAAGCTAGGGAGTTTGGCCTATTTTCTTCATGGCTATATCCCCAGTGTCAATAACTGCCAGTCACATTGTCATACTCAACAAATATTTGTATTACAAATGTATTGCTGAATAACTTTTTCAGACCACTTCCTCCTTCTCTCCTAACTAAAAATTAATTATCTCAAAAGGACATCATTCCGTATACTGCCCTCTGATCTACATACTTAAAATCCCTTGCCAGACTCATTTTTTCCACATCTATCTTTCCTCTTTTGATTTTACCTCATTCTCTATCCAGCCTTAACTCTATAATCTGTCAATCTAGTTTAAACCCTCCTGAGATCCCATCCAGATGGACTTTATTTTATTTATCTATTTTTTGGCTGTGTTGGGCCTTCATTGCTGCACGTGGGCTTTTTCTCTAGTTGCGGCAAGAGGGGGCTACCCTTCACTGAGATGCACGGGCTTCTCATTGCAATGGCTTCTCTTGTTGTGGAGCACGGGTTCTAGGCATGCAGGCTTCAGTAGTTGCAGCATGTGGGCTCAGTAGTTGTGGCATGTAGGCCCAGTAGTTGTGGTGGGTAGGCTCAGTAGTTGTGGTCTGTGGGCTCTAAAGTGTAGGCTCAGTAACTGCAGCACACAGACTTAGTTGCTCTGTGGTATGTGGGATCTTCCTGGACCAGGGATCAAACCTATGCCACCTGCACTGGCAAGTGGATTCTTAACCACTGCACCACCATGGAAGCCCCAGATGGACTTCGAATTAATCAAAAGAATAAGCCTGACCAAATCACTGAAATCTGTTAAAGGAGTCTTCAGGTATTTCTTGAAAGAAGAGACTCAAGCAGAAGAGATTCTATCATTCCATGACAGAATGGAAGAGATCCAAATGTTGGCATAATTAAATATGTTCTGATTTTATATCATTTCATATTGATTCTACACTCTTTGGGACTTGTCAGTACATTCTAGAATATTTGCAAGTACCTGCAAAAGTGCTTAATATAAAGCCTTTAGAAATGCATATGGCCTGCTCCTCTTCTTTTCTTTCTGTGAACCAAATGTATTCAGATAGTACAGCCAGCCTCATTCATTCCATATAACCAGCAAAATGATCCAGGATTCTGAAGCCTCTCTCTTATCTCTAATATGTATGTGAATAAAAACATTATGTCACTCCCAGGACAGATGGAAAGCTATTTGTATCAAAGGTTTCAGAAATTAGTTGCTGTTGATATGGAGATATACTAATTAGTTTTCATGAGACCAGCATCAACAAGAGGACTTGAACTGTGAAAGGAGATGGGACAAATTAGTTGGTTTAATATCAAGATAGAGCAAAATGTGAAGAAAAAAGTAAATTCAAAGTGGACAAGTCCTTGAAATTATTTACTTTCTTTTTTCAAGCTATCATTTCATCTTACGCTTTGCTTATTTCACATTTTAATTGCTCTTTGAAATAGCTAGCAGAATTTATATAAATCAATGAAATCATGATTATGTTCTATTTTCTTTTAATTTTCCGACAGAGAAGGCAATTCACACTGATTCAAAGTAGTAATTAGAGATCAGCTTTGGAGTAGAATTAGCCAGAAATATATAAAAAAAGTATTGAGGCAAGAACTAGGGAATGTTTAAATGATTTATAATCAAATGTATTTACATAAATGTAAATGTATATATCAGATGCAATGCTATGTGTTTAATGCATTATTCTGTTTTTCTCTTGAGCCCAAATAGAGATCACATTTCCCCAGTCCCCTGTCACCCAGATGAATCAGGTAAAATTTTCCAGTCAAAAGTAACTTTAGTCAATACAGTGTGGCTAGTAGTGATATATATTACTTCTAGTTCTGTCTCTAAAACATCTACACAATTCTCAATGCTTCTTTTTCTCTGCCCATGGGCTGGCCAGATGCAAAGGATCCAGCTCAGGATTCTGATTACTTAATGGATTGTGGCAGGAGAAGATGAAAGAGCAAATACTCCTGAAATTACATTTTGAAGGAGAGCTGTCCAATCAGAAACATCACATTGGACTTGGCATTGGTTAAGAAAAATTTGTTTGTGTATAGTATATGCACATTATGTGCATGTGAGTATATGCACATTATGTGCATGTGTGTATATGCACATGTAGATGCTTGTGCATGCATGTGTATATGCACTCACACACATATACACACTTTTATTTAGGTCATCACTGAGATTTTGATTAGGCATTAATTTTTGTGACAGATAAAAACATTGTTACTTTGAAGTAGTGTGGTCCTACAATAGTGAGAACTCTATTGCAATTCTTTAGTAGTTGCAATCCATTCTACAGTAGAAAACAATATTGTAGAATATTAGTTTTTAAATTTGCATTTTATTTGTATTTAATCGTGATTGTAGAAAACAACAGTAAAAAAATTTGCAAAATTATTGCCTGCAATAATTTGGGAGGCAGATTATAAGGATACTGATCTGTTAGCTCTTGCTAAGAAAGAAACAGAATAGTGTATGTTGATTATCACTGACTACATGTAGCAAGTTAATAAAGGCAAGAGTTGAGCTTAAGAAAGGATTAGCCATTTTGCAAGCAGATATAAAAGGACACAGAGAGAGGACAGACATTATGAACTTCATACGGTTTAAGAAATCAACATCTTCAAGACCTTAAATATTAAGAAATGTGGTTTTAAAAGGCTTTGTGAAGCAAAAGCAAGGTAAACCAACTGGCTGCATAGAGCAATACAGTGACTCAGCAAAAAGATCAAATTAAGGGTCTTCTCAATTATTATGCCAGATAGTTTCAAGGTAGCTGCTTTTAATTTCAAAGAGACAAAATGAGAGTAGGAAGAAAAAGCGATCAGGACTGGAAGTCTGGAAAGGTCTAAGAAAGAACTTTGGGTGTGATTACCAGCACATGGCAGACACTAAAAACAAACAGATCAGAGGTAACTAAGTCTGAATCAATCATTTTACAAAATAAACAAAGAAGCAAACAAAATATTGTATACCCAGTTTTATAGAGTCAATAATTCTTCAAATTTAAAAATCCCTTAGATCTGCAAATTTCCGTGAGCAGTGGCAGGGTTTGAAAATTCCATAGCCCTGATGTGAGAATGCCCACCAGCACACACACATATCATATATGACTAAGGAAAATAATGGAAAAGTGGGAGCCTACTCTAGGTCAGGACCAGGAACCATTGGGAATGATGGACCAAGGTGTTCCTTCTGGTGAACAGAATCAAAGTATTATTAAAGGACATCCTTAGTCTCAGAATAGGAGGATTCTTGATGGTTTCCCAGTGGGATTTCATAACTACTCTGGGCCAATAACTGTAATGCATCTTCCAATCTTATTTTGCCAAAATTAAGTGTTCTTGTAGTAGATCTGTTCCTACTCCATTTTTGAGTGCTGAGTCTACATGGGAGGGTTTTTTGTTGTTGTTGTTTTTTGTTTTTTTGCTTTTTTTTACACTATCTACAAACGTTTGAGAAGACAGTTTGCAACATTAGTCTAAGTCTCTGAGTAGTCAACATGATGGATATGTAGTGTGAACAAAGAAACATCCTTGTGGTTCTAAGCCTCTGAGAACTTGGAAGTTATATTATTTAGCACTGCCTAACATAGCCTAGTACAGCTCTGAAACAAACAAACTTTCCTCGGGCTTATATCCTTTTAAAGCTGCCACTCCATCTCCTTTGTTTTTCCCTTTCATATTGATTGAAAAATAGTATAGACCTTTTTCTTCACTCTCATTCACTTCTCATTTTGTTATTATCTGATATTCTTCTTTACCTATTATTGAAACCCTTCACTAAGTTCTGTTACTGGGTATAGAGACATTTCTCTAAAGAATGGACCTTCAGGTTTTAACTGCTTACCTAGACATTGAAGAAGCTTTAAAATTTTGCTTTGAACACATTTTGGGGTCTGCTTTTCTATAATCCTTACTCCTATCTCGGAGTCTAGGTAGAGTAGCTTTTCCTCCAGCAATCTCAATTTTGAAAACACAATTTAAATTATATTAAATGACATCCAAAGAAATATGAATCTTCCCCAGGTCAAGAACTCAGAGCCCTAAAACCACAGGCTTATGTCAAAGATTCTACTCTGACTTGCTATCTTTCTATTCCCATATAAATCTGGCTGGCAGAAGCTGTGTTTAAGAAAGACAGTCCAATGGAAGGGTGTTCATCAATTCCACATAAACAAAGCTATATGCTAATCTCAGTTCCGATCAGTGAAATGTTGATGATATTAATGTAGCTCCCACAGAATTTTCATTACTAGAATCTATACAGTAAGCAACCATATTAAAAATCTTCTTGAATTTATAAAATACAAATAAAAAAGATAAACTAAGAGAAAACATTGTGGAAAGTATTCAGCAGAACAGTATATAGAAAAGGAAATACATGAAATAGAAGAGAATGCTAACTGATCATCTCCAGTCAGTGACAGTGTGGGAAATTTTAGTTTTTTTATTTATACTCTTATTTTCAAAAAATTATTTTAAAATTGATTTAGGAAGGAGTGTTTCTGAACACTTAGCCCTCAAGTGTTAATTTGATTTTTGTTGTAAATTTGTTTTGAGCCATTAGCGTGGGGATTATAGAAAGTAAATTAAACAAAACATGCTTTGTAGGATCAATTTCTGTTTCAAGCTTTAAATGCCATTTAGCATAGGACAAACCTGAATCAAAACCAGTAGGAGTAAAAAATAAAAATCAGAATGATGAATGAGGGAAGTAGATAGGCAAATGGTAAAATCAAAGTTGCAGGAATCAGAAAAGAGAATATGACATGTAATCAAAAATGAGGAATGATCAAAGAGACCTAAACTTACTGCTGATTCAATGTTCACTGTTCGGTTCTAAAAGTGGAAAAGAAATTTGAAGATTGGTATGTTGGCTGTGCATGTTTATTCTTTAAGATTTTTATTCAAATTTAATAAATCTAATAAGCATGTTTAATCAAGGAATATCAAACAAAAATTTAAATAAAATTGAAGTGCAGGGTACAAAATGCAGATTAAAGAAATTCAGACTATGATTTTCATACAGTTCCACATGACTACATCAGAATCTGCAATACTGGAGAAAAAAAGAACAAAACAAATTACTTTTAAAAGAGTTTTTCTCATTGAAGTTAGTTGAGGCTCTTTTGGATTTGAAAGTCAATTTGAAGAGAAATAGCCATGTTTTACTATAGGTTTTGGTATAGAAGCTGAAGGACATTTTCATGTATGATATGCTTAGAGCAGAAAAGAATGAGAGTTATTTCTGGTTCCTCCTTTTAGGTTTAGAGCAGATTTACCATTCACAGTCTCAACACTGAAATCTGCAAAGATATAACTGTATTTATTTCTCTGTTCGTACTGTTTACTCAGCTGTTGAGCCCCAATTTCTGCCCCACAGCAAAATCAAATTAATCAAATCAAATTAAAAATAACAGTTATTTCCAGGTTAACTCAGTCACTTTGGTGCAAATAACATTTTTAGGCTTCTTTCCCCAATTTTTCCTTCTCCTTGCCCTCAGTGAAATCTGTGTTTAACAGAAGCTTATATGACATCATGGCAACTGGGCAATGCCATCTGGTTCCACATGTTCTTCTTTGGTGGTTTTTTTTTATTTTTTTATTTTTTGGGGGGTACATCAAGTTCAATTATCTGTTTTTATACACATATCCCCGTATTCCCTCCCTTCCTTGACTGCCCCCCCTCGAGTCCCCCCCACCCTCCCCACCCCATGTCCTCTGAGGCATCTTCCATCCTCGAGTTGGACTCCCTTTGTTATACAATAACTTCCCACTAACTATCTATTTTACAGCTGGTAGTATATATATGTCTGTGCTACTCTCTCGCTTCATCTCAGTTTCCCCTTCACCCCCCGCCCCCTCCCATACCTCGAGTTCTCCAGTCCATTCTCTGTATCTGCATTCTTGTTCTTGTCACTGAGTTCATCAGTACCATTTTTAGATTCCGTATATGTGAGTTAGCATACAATATTTGTCCTTCTCTTTCTGACTTACTTCACTCTGTATGACAGATTGTAGTTCTATCCATCTCATTACATATAGCTCCATCTCATCCCTTTTTATAGCTGAGTAATATTCCATTGTGTATATATGCCACATCTTCTTTATCCATTCATTTGTTGATGGGCATTTCGGTTGCTTCCATGGCCTGGCTATTGTAAATAGTGCTGCAATAAACATTATAGTACAAGTTTCTTTTGGGATTATGGTTTTCAAGGCCAGTACTGTGGGACCATTTTCTGCCTAGGTTTGCCCATGGTCCCACTGCATCCAACACTGTTGCAACTTATTTACACTTCCCAGCAAGGGTAATTCATGGTGCTTGTCCCTGGGAGCTTGGCCATTTCTGCCTGCATCTCTCTCACTTGACTAGGACTCTGCCCTGATATACAGCAGTGACACAAAACCCCTGAGGTGTGACTCAACTCCCACCCTATCTCTAGCTTTGACAATCCAAGATCCTCAGCTAAATGGTACATCCCCTTCTCCCTTGTCCACCCACCCAGAGGCACTTGATAGCCAGCGCTCTCAGTTCTCTTCTGAATCCTCCACTAGGGACTGTGGGGATGCTTGGATACGCTTCACATGACATAGAACCCAGTGGAAAGGAAATATCAGAACAAAGTGTGGGGTGAATGCCATGCCAGACTCTTCATGACCTTTTCTTACCAACATTTCTCCTCTATTTTGGCCATATCAACATAGCCCATTGGGAGTCTTCCTACTTCCAGGATTCCAGGCAAAGTGAGGCCTAATTCCTTTTCCCCTAAAATCTTTGAAACTATAAAGTCAGTTTCTATATTCCAGGACCTCATGCTAAAAAATTAAATAATGAATGGGAGAGCCAACGATTAGACAATCTGAAGGCAATATTGGTTTAATTCCCTTTGGCCCTTCTCATATCTCTCTATCCATTCAACAACCTTTGAGGTGTGTGTGTGTGTGTGTGTGTGTGTGTGTGTATTTTTTTTTTTCTTTTAGAAGCTGGGAAACTGATCCTATGCCCTATCTTGTGTTCTTTCTGCTTACTAATAACCTCATTGCCCAGAAATTCAGAATCTATCTCATGAACAGTCTGGAGGCAAGCCAAGCCAAGTCAAGCTCTTTTTGAAACTCAAAGCAAATTTTTCTTTTTCTCAAGTGTCTAGTTATTGCAAATCAAAAGCTCTTTGCTTTCGGTCTATTGTATCTGATATGAGTTGAAAATCCATTCAACAACTCACAAACACCTTTGTTCTAGTCTGTAACTAACTTCTTCCTAAAGCAATGAATAGCTGTGATTAAATATATTGGGAATGTTAGACTAAGCAGGAACAGCTTGGCCATAGAGTTCAAAACTTATTGGTTAATATTTCAAAAATTTTATCCAGATACAGATATCTGACTATTAAAATAACCAAAGTCAAAAAACAAAAAACAAACTGATTTTGTTGAATTACATACAGATTACAGATCTAAATGTGAAAGGCAAAACAATAAATCTTCTGAAGAAAATAGAGAAAAATATCCTCAATATCCTCACAACCCTGAATTAGGAAAAATATCTTAAACAGCTTGCAAAAAAACATTAACCATAGGGGGAAAAGCTGATAAACTAAACTAAACTAAACTAAATTATAAAATTTCTATTAATCAAAATATACCATTAGGAAAGTGATAAGACAAGCTCTAAAGTAAAAGATGAATTTCTACCTCATATATATCACATAGAACTTATATCCAAAGTGGAAAAAGATACCTATGGATTAATAAGAAAAAGAAAGATTTCCAACATACTGATGGAAAAATATTCGAACAGGCACTTCACAAAAGAAGACATCCAAAGAGTTAATAAACATATAAAAAGATGCTCAGCCTCATTACTAGTCAAGGAAATGCTGATTAAAAGCAATGAGATACCATGTCACAATCACCATTGACTGATGTCCCAATTAAAACAATGACAATACCAAGTATTGGTAAATACATGGAATGCCAGGAACTTTCATACAGTACTGGAGAGAATACAAATTGTTACAACTTTGAAAAACAGGTTGGCTTATGACCTATGACATAATGTTGATCATATGACCTATGACAATAATTCCAATCTTAGGTGTAAGCCCAACAAGTGGTTTATACATGCATCATGGCTTCCCTGATGGCACAGTGGTTAAGAATCCTCCTGCCAATGCAGAGGACACAGGTTCAAGCCCTGGTCTGGGAAAATCCCACATGCCACTGAGCAACTAAGCCCCGTGCACCAAAACTACTGAGACTACACACTAGAGCCTGCGAGTCACAACTATTGAAGCCCACGTGCCTAGAGCCTGTGCTCTACAACAAGAGAAGCCCGCTCACCCAACAGAGAGTAGCCCCTGCTCGCTGCAACTAAAAAAAGCCTGCACATAGCAATGAAGACCCAATGCAGCCAAAAATAAAAATAATAAATTAAATACATTTTTAAAAAGTTGAAATAAAATAAAAGAGGTTTACATATGCACAAGAGGTTTACACATGCACCTTGTTTCTTGTACCAGAATGTGCATACTTGAAATATCCTTAATAGCCCAAATTGGAAGAAAACCCAAATATTAGGAGTAGAATAGATTTTTTTTAAGAACTTTTATTGAGATACAGTTAACAGACAATAAACGACATATATTTAGAGTGTACAATTTGGTGTCCCAATCTCCCAATTCATTCCCCCCCAACCGTCCCTGCTTTCCCCACTTGGTGTCCATGTGTTTGTTCTCTACATCTGTGTCTCTATTTCTGCCTTGCATTTCCTCTTTCATAGTTGGTAGCATTTGCCTTATGTATTGAGGTGCTCCTATATTGGGTACATATATATTTATAATTGTTATCTCCTCTTCTTGGTTGGATCCCTTGATCTTTATGTAATGTCCTTTCTTGTCTCTTGTAACATTTTTTATTTTAAAGTCTATTTTATCTGATATGAGTACTGCTACTCCAGCTTTCTTCTGATTTTCATTTGCATGGAATATCTTTTTCCATCCCATCACTTTCAGTCTGTATGTGTCCCTAGGTCTGAAGTGGGTCTCTTGGAGACAGCATATATATGGGTCTTGTTTTTGTATCCATTCAGCCAGTCTGTGTCTTTTGGTTGGTGCATTTTGTTCATTTACATTCAAGGTAATTGTCGATATGTATGTTCCTATTACCATTTTCTTAATTGTTTTGTTCTTGTTTTTGTAGGTCCTTTTCTTCTCTTATGTTTCCTGTTTAGAGAAGTTCCTTTAGCATTTGTTGTAGGGCTGGTTTGGTGGTGCTGAATTCTCTTAGCTATTGCTTGTCTGGAAAGCTTTTGATTCCTCCATCGAATCTGAATGAGATCCTTGCTGGGTAGAATATTCTTGGTTGTAGGTTCTTCCTTTTCATCACTTTAAGTATATCATGCCACTCCCTTCTGGCTTGCAGAGTTTCTGCTGAGAAATCAGCTGTTACCCTGATGGGAGTTCCCTTGTATGTTATTTGTCGTTTTTCCCTTGTTGCTTTTAATAACATTTCTCTGTCTTTAATTTTTGTCAACTTGACTAATATATGTCTTGGTGTGTTTCTCCTTGGATTTATCCTGCCTGGGACTCTCTGCGCTTCCTGGACTTGGGTAGCTATTTCCTTTCCCATGGTAGGGAAGTTTTCAACTATAATCTCTTCCAGTATTTCCTCAGGTCCTTTCTCTCTCTCTTATCCTTCTGGGACCCCTATAATGCGAATGTTGGTGCCTTTAACATTGTCCCAGAGGTCTCTTGGGCTGTCTTCAGTTCTTTTCATTCTTTTTTCTTTATTCTTTTCCACATCAGTGATGATCACCATTCTGTCTTCCAGGTCACATTCGCCCTTCTGCCTCAGTTAATCTGCTATTGGTTCCTTCTAGTGTATTTTTCATTTCCATTATTGTGTTGCATATCTCTGTTTGTTTGCTCTTTAATTCTTCTAGGTCTTTGGTAAACTTTTCGATCTTTGCATCCAGTCTTTTTCCAAAGTCCTGGATCATCTTCACTATCATTATTCTGAATTCTTTTTCTCTAAGGGTGCCTATCTCCTCTTTGTTTAGTTGTTTTTCTGGGGCTTTATCCTGTCCCTTCATCTGGTACAAAGTCCTCTGCTTTTTCATTTTCTCTATCTTTCTGTGGCTGTGGTTTTCAGTTCCACAAGACGAAATACTGCTGATACTGCTGTCTGCCCTCTTGTGGAGGGAGCTATCTAGGAGCCTCCTGTGTGCTTCCTGATGGGAGGGACTGATGGTGGGTAGGGCTGGGTGAGTGGAGCTCAGTAAAGCTTTAATCTGATTTGGTGGGTAGATTTGGTGGGTGGAGCTCAGTAAAACTTTATTCTGCTTGTCTGCTAATGGGTGGGGCTGTGTTCACACCTTGTTGGTTGTTTGGCCTGAGGCCACCTAGTGCTGGAGCCCACAGGCTCTTTGGTGGGGCTATTGGCAAACTGTGGGAGGGCTCACACCAATAAGCACTTCCTAAAACCCCTGCTGCCAGTGCCCCTGCCTCCTCGGTGAGCCACAGCTGCCCCCCCCACCTCTGCAGGCAACCCTCCCACACCAGCAGGTAGGTCTGGTTCAGTCTCCTATGGGGTCACTGCTCCTTCCCCCTGGGTCCTGGTGAGCACATTTTTTTTTGTGTGCCCTCCAAGAGTGAAGTCTCTCTTTCCACAAGTCCTGTGGAGGTCCTGTAATCAAATCCTGATGGCTTTCAGAGTCTGATTCTCTGGGGATTCCTCCTCCCGTTGCTGGACTCCCAGGTTGAGAAGCCTGATGTGGGGCTCAGAACCCTCACTTTAGTGGGTGGACTTCTGCAGTATAACTGTTCTCCAGTTTGTGAGTCACCCACCTAGCATTTATGGGATTTGATTTAACGCGATTGTGCCCCTCCTAACATCTCATTGCAGCTTCTCCTTTGTCTCTGGATGTGGGGTGTCTTTTTTGGTGAGTTCCACTGTCTTTCTGTTGATGATTGTTCAGTAGTTAGTTGTAATTCTGGTGATCTTGCAAGAGGGAGTGAGCGCAAGTAGAGTAGAACAGATTTTTAAAAATTGAATGGCCCATTCATAAAATGTAATAACAAGCAAGAATGGAAAAAAAAATTAACTGCAGCTACAAAGAGCAACATTTACAAATTTCACAAATATAATGTTGAAGGAAGAAGCCAGACACAAAATCAAACAAGCCTTATAAAGATGATATAGATAAGATGCAAAAATATCTATACGACAACAAGGATGCAGTCACACCAATAAAGGACAGTGAGAAGGTGGCTGTCTGAATGAAAGCCAGGGAGAGGGACCTCAGACAAAACTCCATAGTATTGGAGTTCTGGCCTTTAGAACTGAGAGAAAATAAATTTATGCCGTGAAAGCCATCCAGTCTGTGGAATTTTCTTTTAGCTGCTCAAGCAAATTAATACAGATTTTACATGTTTTATACAGATAAGAGATTCAATGTTAAAAATCAGACCAAACTAATCCACAGTATAAAAATTCAAGATAGTGGTTGCTTCTGGAGAAAAGAGAGAGTAGAGATTAGGAAGAGGCACCAGAAGGGTGTATGGACAGCATGAAGATTCCATTTGCAACAATTCATTTAGCTATATGTGTATTTGTGTATTTTTCTATGTATGTGTTAAAAATTAATAGAAATTTGTACATTATCTATATCCATCTCTCTATATGTACCTATCTATCTATCTCATAGAAATGGCAATATAATAAAGAGCTTAAGAGCACTTGTTCTGTAGTTTGGGTCTATTTCAGGATTTAATACAGATTTATCTTGATGAAACAAAACAGATCAGTAAGTTCATAATATTTTAAAAGAGACGTATAAATGTGTACCAGCTCTTTCAGATATTCAAATATAATTAAAAAATATATAGTCATCAAAGCACATAAATAGGTGTTCTGATCAAAGATATATAATTGCCCAGATAAAATTCTAGTGTTTAAAATACTTTAATTGCATGCAAGAATTACTAATTAATAGGAAATGGGTGTGGTAAAATAAATAGCACTGAAAATTAATCCATTATTAATTATTAATTTATATCCCAAATTTACAGCATACATTGAAATAAATGTCAGGTAGATTTTCTTTAATAAGTTTAGAGCTCAAAGTATTAAAACATTTTTTTAAAACCTGACATGGATATTAACATAATCAGATGACAAGTGATGTTCTAGTCATAAATACAATGTAAAATACTTAAGAAAAATTGGTTGATATAGTTAAAAATAAAAACTCCAGACTGCAACCTGAATAATAGCTTTCAATAGGTATGAATGAGAAATGATAATATTTAAAGAGTTTATACAAAAAACAGTATAGTGTACAGTTTCAGAGCTCTATTTAAGAGTGAGCAAGTTTGCAACTTTACTACGTGTTTGCCATTTAACCATGGAAAATTACTTGATCTCTTAAATATTAATAGCTCATGTGTAATGTACATATAATATCAACTTCTTAGTTTTGTGAGAAAGATCAAATAAAGTAATGCAGTGCTTGGCACATTTTAAACATTCACTTATTATTGATACTATCATAATTTCTATTATTTTACTATAAATCTATAAATTTTCATCCTATAAGTAAAGATATAAATGTAATATTACATTTTTCTTTTCAAAGTAGGTGAGGTTTGAAAAGAAAAAAAATTCTGTTGTGTTGTTGCAAACACAAATTGCTACAGGTTTCTCCTACATAGTTTAGTCAAGAATCTGAATGTTAAATGTCCTTTCTTCCAGCGATATGACTTCTATTGCATTTTTAAAACTAATCTGCTTCCTTCTTAGATAGGCTTTCATGTGGCTTGACTGTGCCATTTTCCTCAATGTCTATCATTTTCTTCATTGTTTTACATTGTTCATTATGTTTCTCTTTCTCTTTTTATCTTTTCAAGCTAGTCTTAGTTTGCTAATTCAATTTCTATATTTAAAATTTTATCATTATTGCTTTCAATACAAGTTACAGTTTTCCTTTTTTTTTGCCCTTTATTTATTGGAGTATTTGTTTTTCTGAAATTTTTGACCTACAAATCTTCCAGTATCCCTGAAGCAGGCAGACATTGTTTTAGAAATGGCTAGGTCATATCACTCTCATTCTTAAAACTCACTCAACTTCTAGAGTAGTGAAAATAAAAACAAAAATAAACAAATGGGACCTAATTAAGCTTAAAAACTTCTGCACAGCAAAGGAAATCATAAACAAAATGAAAAGACAACCCACAGAGTGGGAGAATTTGCAAACAAAGCTGCAAGGGATTAATCTCCAAAATAAACAAAATATACAGCTCATGCAGCTCTATATCAAAAAAAAAAAAAAAAGGAAAATCAAAAAATGGGCAGAAGATCTAAGCAGACATTTTTCTAAAGAAGACATACAGATGGCCAAAAAGCACATGAAAAGATGCTTAACGTCACTAATTATCAGAGAAATAGAAATCAAAACTACATTGAGATATCACCTCACAACAGTCAGAATGGCTGTCATCAAAAAGTATACAAACAACGAATGTTGGAAAGGGTGTGGAGAAAAGGAACCCTCCTAAGTTGTTGGTGGGAATGTAAATTGGTAAAACTACTATGGAGAACAGAATGGAGGTTCCTTAAAAAACTAAAAATAAAACTACCACGATCCTGCAATTCCACTCCTGGCCTTATATCTGGAGAAAACCACAATTCAAAAAGATACATGAACCCCAATGTTCATTGCAGCAGTATTTACAATAACTGAGACATGGAAGCAACCTAAATGTCCATCAACAGGGGAATGGGTTAAGAACATGTGGTACATATATACAGTGGACTAATACTGTACCATAAAAAAGAATGAAATAATGCCATTTGCAGCAATGTGGACGGACCTAGAGATAATTGTACTAAGTCAGAGAAAGACAAATATCACTCACATGTGGAATCTAATTAAGAAAAATGACACAAATGAACTTATTTACAAAATAGAAACAGATTTACAGATATCAAAAAGAAACTTATAGTTACCAAAGAGAAAACCAGGATGGGGAGACATAAATCAGGAGCTTGGGATTAACATGCACACTACTATATGCAAGGACTATTGTATAGCACAGGGAATTCTACTCAATATTCTGTGATAATCTATATGAGAAAAGAATCTGAAAGAGAACAACTACATGTATAAATGGGTCACTTTGCTGTACATCTGAAACTAACAGAATGTCGCAAAATAAAATGCAAAATTATAAACATAGCCTCATAATTTTAACTCTTGTATTCTTCTTCTTCTCACACCCTATTTCACCCGCCTCATTATACTCCAACCACTTGCTTTGAATTCTCCAAACATGCAGAGTCTTTCCCAATTCAATTATCTCTGAAAATGTTTATCCCTCTGAAACATCCCCTATTCTCTCATATTTTATATGTCAGTTTAAATATCACTTCTGAGAAGCCTTCCATAAATCACACAAAATAAGAATTTCCCACTCATTTGTGTCTCTATTTATTCACCTATATTTTTCTTCACCGTCGTTTATCATACTTTGCCATTATTCATTTATTTTTAAAGTTTACAATATTTGTCTAATCAACTAGGTTCCATAAGGAGAATTCTAGGAAGTCAGGGACTGACCATTGTATATCCCTCAAAAGACCAGGCAAATGATCAGCATGCAATAAATATTTCCTACATAAATGAATCAACTTCATGGAAGGGTAACATAAAATTGATACAAATGTTGAAAAGTATCCACATCAATAGGGATCTGAGTTTGATCTTGAACATGTATAAATATGCACAGCTCTCCCATAGGAGTCTCAGTCTCCTTGAAGTCCAAAATATTCTTCTTTAGTAGGCAAAATGCGTCAAGGCAATCAGACAGTGATCAGTCGTGTGTGCCTTCTGCTTCAAGAAAATCTCAGTAAGAATGATTTATCCCAGGGGTTCTGATCTGATTAGACATTATAACACTCAAAATAATTCTTTATGGGAGCTTCTATTTTAAGTTAGGATATTGTAGGAGGGACTCATTATATTGGGTTTGAAGGACTGATTTTTGTTAACAAGAAATGGCCCTCCAGTTGCATTGTGCATCTGCTCTCATTCTAAGGAGTAAAAGCCTGAGCTAGCATTGAGATATCAGCCTTGCTGTATTTGTATTTAGAATGATTAACTATATGGGGAGATAAACACCATGTTTGAATGTCATGGTCAAAATTTAAAAAATATCATAGTAAAAGTTCATGGTCAAAAACATACAGTTGTAAAAATATTTTACTTCTTTCCTGTAAATTTTAATAATCATGTGGTTCTAATGTACAATCAGTAATTTCTAGAAAACACTATAGTGGCACTTAACCTCAACCTGTCACAAACACGATATCTCAGCAAACCTCCATTCTTCCACTTATAAGTAGGATTTACTAACATGTAAATCTATTAAAATGACCATTTTTGGTAGGTGCTTTATATATAATAAAAAGCATGAAGATTATCTTTCAAATATTTTTCCAACTACATTAACACAGCTTCCTTAATATCAATAGTTTCCTGCTCTACTGCAATCCTCTTAAACATTCTTTGAATATTTTTGGCATTCTTCTACAAAATGTGTTCTATGATTGCTTGCCCTTGAAATGTACAGCTGATTCAACTATTCCATAGTTTAAAATTGTGTAAAATGTTGCATTCATTCTCTCATTCTTGGAAATTTGTGATCCACAACAACATATTAAAATCTCTGAGACGCCTCTGGTGAGCCTCCAAATCCTTTGTCTGTTTTGGTTTACTCCTGAAATAACACACAAAGAAGAAAAAGGTAAATATAACGGAAAGTGGCAGGGATGGAGGAGATCTATGTGGACTCCTCCAGTTGGCACAACTGGGTCAGTGGTCTCGGCAGCACACGTGGATTGAAACATCTGTCAGGTCAGGGGAGCCAGAAGAGCAAATGCACTACTGTTATATCCCTATCAGTACCTGAGACAACTTGTGCCATCCTATAAGGCAGTGATACTGCTTCTCAGCAAGCCACCTGGTCAGCGCCCTAATGGCATGACTCTACACCTTGAAAATCTTGCTCTGTCAATACAAGGGGCATCTCCACTCATCTACTTCCTCAAAATAGAGCCAGCAGTTTTCCATCTATATTCCCTTAGGGCCTTTTATTACACACTGCCCACTGAAGCTCTAAAGGTAAGCAATCTGTTTAATTTTGCTTAACCCGGTGTTCCCAAACACATCTGACTAGTGAACCCCTTTTTCCCAGCTTCCAGCTGGTGTCTGGTACAAATATCACGTAGAGAATGCTGACCTACCAATGATCTCTCCCTATATTTGTTTGCCTACATGACTCCTACCAAGGATAATGGATTAAAGGAGCTGAGACATCATTTCTATGATCTCTGTGAGCTAAAACCACAAAGTTGCAGCTGGATACTTTTTTATAGAGCATATTTTAAGGAGAACACACTACAGCATAATATAGGTACTAATATATAGCTAAATATACAGGACAGAATGTGGCTTCTGATATCAGTTTTCTATTTCTCTTCACTAAGGAACTTGTAACAACCTTTAACCTTTAACCAGTGGGTCTAAGGAGAGAGTTCCAATTCAATCCCAGAACTTCCTCTGAGTGTTTCACTTAGTTTGTGTTGGGATATTTGTTTCTTTCTACTCATCAATTTTTTTTTTTATTTTTTGGGGGTACACCAGGTTCAATCATCTGTTTTTATACACATATCCCCGTATTCCCTCCCTTCCTTGACTCCCCCCCCTCGAGTCCCCCCCACCCTCCCTGCCCCAGTCCTCTAAGGCATCTTCCATCCTCGAGTTGGACTCCCTTTGTTATACAACAACTTCCCACTGACTATATTACAGTTGGTAGTATATATATGTCTGTGCTACTCTCTCGCTTCGTCTCAGTTTCCCCTTCACCCCCCGCCCCCTCCCATACCTCGAGTTCTCCAGTCCATTCTCTGTATCTGCATCCTTATTCTTGTCACTGAGTTCATCAGTACCATTTTTAGATTCCGTATATGTGAGTTAGCATACAATATTTGTCCTTCTCTTTCTGACTTACTTCACTCTGTAATTTTTGATGAATATTTTTAGCATTTTACTTGCATTTGTTCAGTTATTTCTGGAAGTACTAAGACCACCTGCTCCCACACTGCCTACTTTTCTCTTCTTCTGTCATTATTTTATGAACTGATTTCAGTAAGTTGGTATGTATTCTCCTATAACTTTGTCTATACTTAAGTAATACATCTCTATCTATACCTTTGTGTGCTTTGTATTTAGTTTAAATAAATTATATAATATATATGATCTGAGTATTTCTTACTTAAGAGCTTATTGTTGAAATTCATTTATGTAATTGGTCATGGTTTGCATGCAGTACTATTGTGAAGTACCATATAATACTTATGGCTGGTGGGAGTATAGAGGGAAATTATACTTAATACACTGCAGAAGAAAATGGGAATTGATACTACTTTTTTTTGAAGAGAGATCTGCTGATATCTATTAAAATGATAAATGCACAAATGCTTTGACCCATAAGAATGAAATCAATGCAATGTTTTATATATATATGTATATACATATATATGTATGTATATAATCTGTCTTATACAATTATACAATTTACAGTGATACAGAAACTATAGACTAAATACATATTAGTGATTATGTTAAAAAATGATTGTGCAATATTCTTTTAACTTGATGCTTACCTTTCTCTCTAATCTATCCTTAAGCTTACAAAAAAAAAACTTTCTGACTTAAGATCGTGCTAAAAAACATATATTTTCTCTCCAACTCTCTCTTAAAGTTGGTAAAAAGGCTTCCTGTCAAGAGGCAGTTGAATAGTTGAATATATAAATTTAGAACTCAAAAATAAGTCCAGGGCTAAATATTCAAAGTTAAGAGGACATTGCCAGGGTCTTGATAACATTTCGTTTTTGAGTTCTGGTTATCTAGGTGTGTTTATTTTGAAGTTTTTTAGAAGCCACACATTTATGGTTTGGGTACTTTTCTCTATGTATGCCAATCTCAATAAAATTTGAAATTAATAAAAGATATGGCTACCTGTAAAACTTAACTTTCCACAGTACACTAGATTTTTAAAAAATGAATAGAATGTACATTTATCCCTCCCTTATTCTTTATCTTTTTATTATAAGCCTGCTGCTAATTGTCAAGCATTTTGGCAGAAGAATGGGGAAATTTAAATCTAGATCAGGGTTTCTCAACCTCAGCACTATTGTCATTTTTTTTCTGCTGAATAATTCTTTGTTGTGGGGAGCTTTCCTGTGTATTGTAGTGTATTGTAACAGCATTCCTGACCTCCATCCACAAGATGCCAGTAGCACCCTCCTAGTTGTAGTAATCAAAAATATATCCAGACATTGTCTAGTATCCCCTGAAGAAGAAAATTGCCTCTGACTGAGAATAACTGGTCTAGATAAATTAGATATGACAAACAAGAAAGCTTGGGCAGAATCTGGAGAAATGAAACTAGATCCTTATCCAGGTTAAAACTCATGGCAAATACCCTGAAAACTAGTCAATGAAAGGAATTAGATTAAATTTCAAGAAGCTTGAACAAAATTCCAGAATTAGAATTTATACCACAGGTTTGTAATGCCAAGACTGGGGACCAGTGTTCTCAGACACAAAACCAACGTTTGTAATTGAAGAGAAGACTAAGTTGCCACGCACTATTCCTTTGACAAAAGAAAGACCCATAAACTCATTAATATGATGACTGAATGTATATAATCCTGATATCTAGCAATGCATACCATTTAATCTCAACTATTAAAAGTGATTTTTTTTGCCATGCTACAGGACATGCGAGATCTTATTTCCCCAACCAGGGATTGAACCTGTGCCCCTTTGCAGTGGAAGTGTGGAGTCCTAACTACTGGACCGCCAGGGAATGCCCATGATGTATGTTTTTTAACCTTATCTATATTTAGTCAGTTTTAGTTTTCTTTGACATTATGATGTATACCTATGATTTTAAAGAACCAAATTTCATACACAAAATAAAGTTATCATTTATAATTAGGTAAGTTCTTAGGTGAACAGTTCTTGGCCAGCTTGTAATAATATTTTATACCAGCTACTATAGTGAATGGAGTAGCACCCAATTACTTCTTATTTCCTGTGACATTTTTAATGGAAAGTGTCATCCATCAGCTACTGTACAATGTTTTCATCTAAATGGTATGTTAACCCAGTTGACCCTGGAAAGTAAGGAAATGACTGCATCAGTGAGGGTGTAACTGCTGACAATTTGTTAAGATTTTTATGGCTTATGTAGTTAAATTTCCCCATATTATTATGAACTGCTGTACTTTAAAGGATAAAGTATTTTCATCAGAGATGGTACCTGTTGTGTAAAATGCCTGCAGGGGAGAAACTCTGCAAAAATGCAAATAATGCAAAAGCCTGTGAATGAAGTATTCACTATACGAGAGGAGCAGCAGACTGCCTCTTGGTTTTACAGAATAACTGCAGAGCAATACAGGATTAAGTTTATCGTGCTCCTTCAGGGGTGAGAGACATGTTTAGAACATTTTATATGTACTCTGGCTTGAATTAATATATGTTTTTAATTAGTCTAGCTTTTGGAAAGCCTGAGAGAACATCAAATCCCTGCGATGTGATGTTTGGGCACAAAGAATGTTTAAACAAACACACTGTCAAACAATACTAGTATGATGTTTTTTTACTATGTGTTATTATGCTTTATCTCAATTAGAACTTTTATCTTATGGATATGAAAAAGCCTGCAAAATTATTTTTCAAGCTGTACAAGGATTCATCATATTACTTAAAACATGTTTTGGGAAAGTAAATGATGTTTAGGCTTAACACACATTCTGCATTCTCTATTTTCTTTTGCCTACCCCAACCATATTAATTTTACACCTACAAAGGAAATGTTTTGCCTAGATACTAATATTCCTGAGTTTTCTCTGTTGCTATATAAAGAGTGAGAAAATTGCACAGGAAAATCCCAGCTGATAAAACATTTCACTCAGCCCTGAGTAAATGTACTACTCCACATTAAGGGAAACTCTCTATTCCAACTCTCTGGACTTCTCATGTATACACACATAGGGTTTTAGGAATTCTAAGGGTTTCTGAGCAATCTGGTTCATTATGTGATTGGATGATCTTCCACAAGTGAAATGTTGTATATGACCAGAGCATGGGGGAAATATTCTGAACCTCAGTCAGTGCCAAGAGAAGTTCCAGGTCTTGGATGCAGTTTTCCTGTGTAAACAGACTGCCCAAGGAAAATTCAATTCCATCTCTGTGGTTTGTAACCTTCATGGCTACAAGTGAATACAGGGCATTTTAGGGTTAGCTCTATTTGGGGAGATGGTCTATCAATATTTTTTAAATGCTTCACAAGGTTTACTAGCCTTTTATGATCACAGATACTTTGCTGTGGTTATGAGAACAGCCTCTAGACCAGAGTTGGCCCTTATGTCTTTTGGTGTCTGAAATGCTTTACTAAATTGAATTTATTTCAAGAGTAAGTATGTGCAGCTGACTCTCCTCCTTACCTAGATCAAGTATGTGAATGACGATAGGAGGCCTGGCTGGGATTTGGAATCACTAGTGGTTTTAGGCTAGGAGCCCTGATAGGGAGTAGGATTAGTTTAGAAAGAAGGGAGAGGAAGGATACTGACAGAAGTTTTCATGATCCCTTATGTTTATAGGGAGCTGACTTTTGCTGACATTTGATTATGTTATTCTTACCATAGATTATGGAACTATAAAGACCTGTTTTCTAACACTGGGTCTTTGCTTATGGCATTTTTACCTGTGGTAATTTTCTTGATGTCCTAGAGCTCAAAGTTCTTATTTGTAATGGGAAATAGTAATTCTTGACACAATTATTTTAATGGAGAATATAAGCACTAAGTAGCTGTAAAACAACTAAGTGGTTAACAAGGAATTCTGGTTGAGTGTTGAGGTCATTCTCCTCTATGTATGACACAGAGGACAATGGATCCACAGAAATAGATTCAATGTGTTAGCCTGTGAGATTCTACACGCACTTTGCACAACAGCGTTCAAGTGCTTAGCATATAGTGACTATCACGTGTATTGAATTAATTATTGATGAAGTAGATCCATTTCTAAGGAGAAAGGAAAACCTGGCGGGATATTGTTATACCCAGTTGTGTGTTGTGGAGTGGAATTACTGGTTCTAGAATTTTCTTATCACCATAGATGCAAATTATTAGATCACTGACCCCAGTCTTAATTTTACACATAGGAATTATATTCTTGCCATACTTTTAACTTGAAATGCATCAGTATCTCATTTTAGATAATTTGAGGAATAAAAACATTATAAATAAGTAGCAGATAATTTATTGCCACAATATTACTCCAATCTAAGAAATCATTGCCAGTATTAGTTTTGTACTTATAAAAACATCTTTTTAGCACTAAAATGTTCTATTAACAGATGCTGATAATGTTTTACACATTTAGGAAAAAGGTTCCTCTATTCTCCCTCCAAAAAGAAAATATTTTGTTTAACTGAGTTAGCAAATGAAAAATGTACTTTTAAAGGTGACATTATAATGGGAATTCATAAAATTTTTTTCTATTTATTTGGATGGTTTTATCATATACACATCTGTTATTTAAAATTGGGATTTACTGTAGTTTTTATTTTATTGGCTTCAAAAATCTTTGATCTATTAGGAAAATACTATAACATTGGCATATTGTTAATAAAGGAATTAGATTTCCTAGAAAAGTAACCATTTTAGCTACATATTTTTTCTATTTTTGTCTTCCAGTTTTACTGTGATAAGATACAGCACTGTATAAGTTTAAGATGTACAGCATAATTATTTGACTTACATGCATTATGAAATGTTTACCACAATGTTTAGTGAAAATCCATCATCTCTTATAGATACAAAAACTCTTTAAAAGTTTTTAATTAATATTTTTAATATATAAAAACTAAATATGGTTTTCTACATTTGAGATTTCCATATACCTTAAAGTTTAGGTTCTCTAAAAACATTAAAAATTTCTCCTACTTAGACTTTAAGAATAACACAGTAAAAGTCTAATACAAGTTTATTTCTAAAGTAGATGTTTAGCTCTATAGTTAATCTGCCAAATTTTTTTGAACTATCTAGGCCAATGTGAAAAATATATATAATTTATACTCTATATGAATAATATATAAAAATATATTTGTATATTATATTATAGATATATCAAATATATACAAGGGTGAGTCAAAAATTATCTTCACTCTAACTGTAGAATTTATTTTAATTAACTTTTAGAAAAGACAAATACATCATTTTCTGACATAATCTCCTTGCTTTTCAATACACTTTGTCCATCTGTCAACAAGCTTTTATATTCCTTCATTAAAAAATGTTTTAGGCTGAGCTGCAAGCCACAAACGTGCTGCTGTCTTCACTTCTTCATCAGAAGTGAATCTTCGTCCTCGTAGGGCTGCTTTCAGGGGACCAAACAGGTGAAAGTCCGATGGAGCAAGATGAGGACTATAGGGAGGATGCTTTAACACCTCAAAACAAAGTTTTTGCAGTGTTGACAGTGTGGGCAGAAGTGTACAGACATGCATTTTCATGCAAAATCACAACATCCTTGGATAGCAGTCCTCTGCGCTTAATCCAAAGTTTAGGCTTCAGCACAAACTTTTCAAAACCTAAGTCTCTAATGGATTATTTCATAGGCAGAGTCATGGCTGATTTGCAAATGATTTGCCACATAATCCACTGTCACTCATCTATTCAACAGAATCATTTCACGTGTACGCTCAATGTTGTTGTCAGCCATAGACGTGGACAGGCGTCTGATTCCTTGATGGCTAACACTTGTGGGACTTTCCTTGAACTTCTCTATCCATTCATACACACTTCTCCATGACAAAACACTTTCTCCATACTGTGCATAAAGTCTTCAATAAATAATGGCACCAGGTAGACCCTCAGACCACAAAAAATGAATCACTGCAAGCTGCTCTTCTTTCGTGCAAATCACAAGCGGGGCATCCATTTTTGCTCACACCGCAGTTACAAATGAACTAATGTAACACGTTCACACCTGCACAGCAGTGACTGTGGAGACAGTAGCCTTGAATGGAAAGTGCTGATGAGACAGAGCAGCCAACAGAAGTTTTAATATAACTGGAGTGCAGCTAATTTTTTGACTTACCCTCATATTTATTTTAAAACTGGCTAAATCTCTCTTTGGAGGTCAGTTATTCCAGACATTACAACAAACTCCTGGTCTACCTGGGATCTTTTCAAGCTTGGAAGGGTATATGTGGGCTTCTGATTCTAAGTTAAATAAATGAATACATAAACAAAAAAACAAGAAAGGAACATAATATTTATCATGGAGACTACTATTGATAAATTACACATATGAGGCAGACAAAGAAAAGATCCCCTGTTTCTTAAAAGTAGAATCCTATAGAGTAGGATGGTAGAATCTTTTTAGAAATGGTCAGATAGAAGCAAAGAACCTGGGAGAACACAGTTTCAACAAAAGAAGACAAGGAAAGATACCAGGGCAAGCACTTCATTTTTTAATACTCTCAGGATTTTGGATATTTGTTATCCATGGATATAACAACCATGGAGCTCACAACCATGGAGGAGACATCATAGCAGATGGAGAACTCTAAACTCAACAAACTGATTTATATCGATTACATAACATCTGTGAAAGCAGTTTCCAAATAGGAAAATCCCATGTCAGTGTGATTCTATTGTGTCAGGTTACAAAGACCCAATTTTGCTTCACTTACTTCCGGAGATTTCCTAGAGACTGGGATATACCTTAGGATTTCTCCTTTGCAAATACGTCTCCCAATACCCTTCAAATAATCTTGCATTCTACTTTCCAGGGAAAACTGAAGCTATCATTTTCTACTCACCACTATAAAACTATAAAGCTACTAGAATCTAACCTATCATTACACTTTTTACTTTTATACATATATTATTTTTTCTCCTTTGTAAAGATAATTTCCTCACTGTGCTTTAGACATGTCTCCTCCAGATCCCTGCCAAGTATCAATGCCCTCTCAGTTGAGTCCTGTTCACTAGAATGTAAATAGGCTCATTTCTCCAAACTCCCCCAAGTCCTTCTTGCTTTCATATTGTTTTCTTGCTTTACAAACTTTATACTTCATTTCCCCTTAACAGCCAAACTTACTAAAAACTCTTCTCAATTTTTCTTCTGATTTCATCTGCTTCTCAATCTATTGAAAGTTGATTCTTCTTCCACCACTGCTGAAGTAATTCTCCCTAAAGTTAGCAATCCTCTCTACGATGCTGAATCCAAAGAGCAGTTTTCAAAATTGGTCTAACAATTCTCAGTGTTATTCAGTATTGCATTCCTCCATGGGCATCCATTATACCACACTTTTCTGGTAGCTTTATTTCTACTTATCTAACAATTCTTGGCCGTTCATTTTCCTCTACCTGGTAATTAAGTATGTATTTTACCATAATAATTTTTAATAAGTTTATGTAGGGGAAGAAAAACCATTAACTCTAGTTTCAGTTCTACCTTAATTCTAACCCAGATAACACCACTTACTAAACACGGGCCCATGAACAAGCTACTCATCTTTTTGAATCATAAATTAATTAACTATATTATGGAGAGTTATTCATCAGCAGGTATTTATTGAGTCAGAAGCTGCACTCTAGGATCTAGGGTAAAATAGGCAACAAAATCAATATTGACCCTTCATTCTTGTGAAGCTTACAGTCCAGCAGAGGAAATAGATACATCAAGTTAATAAATTTTTAAAAATAATCTAGTTAATATGCCATTGTTTGAACTAGACATGTAAAATAACCTGTAAAATAATCAATACAAGGTTCTTGTTGTTATTAAGGTTTTAACTTCCACAGTCAAATCTATTCTACTGCACAGAGTGGATATCTTATTGCAACCAACTTGAAAGTGTGTATAGTCACAAGGACTCACAAGGACTTGACACGCTGACTTTGATGTCTTAACTCAGTGGAAGCCATCAGCACCTCTGCTATTTTAAATATATATTCACACAAGTGTGAAAGACACTCACACATGTACACTAACACACAGCACAAACACAGAATAATATTACTGAAAATATTCAGAACTCCTTTTTGTCATGTCAAATTACTTAGCTTGTTCTAGTGCATATTTTCAATCAATGTACTTTTCCTGTATTTATTTTCTGTACTCAATTTAAGAGAGTCTAGTAAAGCCATAATAAACTTTGTGAACTTTGTAACATAAACTCCTTTAAGAACACTATAACAATCCAAAATCTGTATGTTCTTTTCAAACATTATATCAAGTCATATGTCTTGGTGTATGCTCTGAAACCACAATTCCACGCACAATATTTGGATTAAATCTCTTGGTGGTATCTGGCTACTTCCGATTCTAACCATGGAGAGTCTCTTGGTGATAAGCCTTTTATGTTGGAACCACAAAGAGAAACAAATTCAACCACTCATAGTTAAACACACTATTACATAATAGACACTAGTGTAGAGCAATAAACATTTGAATTCTTAAACTAGAATGATATATTTTTGGCAAACAGCAGAGCTTTATGAATCCAATCATTCTCAGTATTGCACCTTATTTTAGCATAGTATAATATACTTATACTGCTGGCCAAACAAGAGTTCCTGAATCGTTCTGATCTGCTAACTATAAATTCTGACAATGGAATAACCACCAATCCTCTTCTTCCTTTGTGCTACGCTGACATATTTAAGTATTTGAGCAGTCATTTGTTACGTGAGCTAGCTCTATGGATTCAGGCTTTCCAAGACACCTACTGACATCTCTTAATGTGCTCACTTGAGTAATGTTTTCCTTTGTACTTCATTTATTTAGCCTTTAGTATTTTCAGGTGGTTCCCATATAAAGATGCTAATAAAGTTAAGATTTTCCAACAAAATATTCTTACTATCAAATGTAACAATTAAACCAATTCTATCTGCTATTAAGCTTTTTAAAAACTACACTATGTAATTTGTGTTAAACAATGGTTTTATATGGCTTAAGTACATAAATGCTGATATATTATGAATGTATCACACACAATCTTTTCCTCATAATAGTTGTCACTGTGTTTTTCTAACTTGTACTGTTTCCAATTTTGGAGCATAGAAATCCCTCTTAATTTGGGGAAATGTCTCTTTTTCACTCCAAACATATTGTTCTAATGGGGTGGAAAATCTCATTCAGAGAGCCCCTGATTGATAGCATTTCTAGGCATGTTACTTGTATTAAGTCATTTATCTCACATTTGTATCTGATGGACACTATTGTTAACTACATTTTATTGCTGGGAATAATAAGGCCTAGAAAAATTAGTAACTTTCCAAAGTCATATGGTTAATAAGTATTAGAGATGGGATTTGAACAAAATAACCAGTTTCCTGAGTCCAGTCTTTTACACACTTCAAGCCAAGCTAATTGCTTAGTCTTTTTGGGCTGCCTTAGCAAATTACCACAGACTGGGTGGCTTAAACAATAAACTTATATCTCCCAGTTCTGTAGCCTGTAAAGTCCAAAATCAAGATGAAAGCAGATTCAGACTTCCCTGGTGGTGCAGCTGTTAAGAATCCACCTGCCAGGGCTTCCTAGGTGGCGCAGGGGTTAAGACTCCGCCTGCCAATGCAGAGGTCACGGGTTCGATCTCAGCTCCAGGAAGATCCCACATGCCGCGGAGCAACTAAGCCCGTGTGCCAAAAAAAAAAAAAAAAAAGA
The DNA here is from genome assembly GCF_030028045.1 of Hippopotamus amphibius kiboko. NCBI lineage: Eukaryota > Metazoa > Chordata > Mammalia > Artiodactyla > Hippopotamidae > Hippopotamus > Hippopotamus amphibius. The sequence goes on along the minus strand of NC_080190.1, from coordinate 150,971,848 downwards.
ATCCACCTGCCAATACAGGGGACATGGGTTTGATCCTTTGTCCGGGAAGATCCCTCATGCCACGGAGCAACTAAACCCACATGTCACAACTACTGAGCCTGTGGGCTGCAACTACTGAAGCCCCCATGTCTAGAGCCCATGCTCCACAACAAGAGAAGCCACTGCAATGAGAAGCCTGTGCACCACAACAAAGAGTACCCCCATCTCGCCATAACTAGAGAAAAGCCCATGCACAGCAACAAAGACCCAAAGCAGCCAAAAGTAAATAAAAAAAAAAAAAAGATGAAAGCAGATTTAGTTTTTGGTGAGAGTTCTGAAGGTGGCCATCTTCTCCTTGTCTCCTCACATGATGGAGAGCAGAGAGAGAAGCAACCTCTCTCCTGTCTCTTCATATAAGGGCACTAATCCTATCTTGTGGTCTCCACCCTCATGACCTAATTATCTCCCACAGTCCAGGCCTCCAAATACCATCACAATGGGGAAAAGGGTTGCAACATATAAACTCTGAGGGGATCCAAATGAAGTCCATAACACTAGTAAAAGGTCTCCCTTGAATTTTTCACATTAGAGCTCAACTTGGGAAAGTCTGAGTCTAGGAATTGCTGGGAAGTTACATTTCCCACCTAGTGGAGAAAGGCAGTCTGAGAAAATGAAGCCAATGAGGAAAAAGAAATAGTGTTGAGAGACTGAATATTGAGAGCATTGACAATTCGTTCTGATTGATCCCAAGACAACCTGCGCTCTAGCATTTTCTGTGGTTTGGCTGGTCAGTAAACTTCCCTTCTCTCCAGGCAATCAAAATAGGTTTTTGAATACACTCTCCTAAAACAATGTTTTCATGGTAGCAGATAGGCTTGTTTGTCCACTTAAAATGATGTAAGAGTGTCTAGAGGTGAGGTTAGAGTGGCAACAGGAATAGGGGATGGATGTTGCAGGGCTTTGTAGACCATGGCACATGTATTAATATTATACCATGTACATTGCACATTAAGGGGAAGGTCAGGATCAGGATTTTAAGAGTAAATGACTAGAAGGATGGGTCAGGACTATCAAATGCTATGCAGTTATATAAAATAAAGGCTGAAAAATATCAGAGAGCTTTATTATTAATGGTGAATTTGTGAGAGCTGATGCAGTGCTGTGGTAAGTAAGATAGATTGCAAAATCAGAAAGAAAACAAATGATAGATAAGGATCTAGAAGTAGTGATGAAAGTCATCTTTTTAAAGATATATAGTTTTAAAGAAATGGAGATAAAATTGTAGAGGAGGACAGAGAATTGAGGGAGGATATTTAAGCGTAATTTTATACAAATGGAAAATAATTTCTTACATGTTTCAAAATACATTTCATTAAATCATATTTACATTTCTTGTATGTGTGCAATGCATATGGTTATACTTTAACTCTGAGAAATGTAAAAATATTTCCCTGCCTTTCAGAATATTTATCTCAGGGTGAGTTAAATCAGGAGCAATTTTCTGTGAACATGACTTTTTCACCTTAACAAATTATAAAGGAAATATACTTTCTTGGGTACTATCCAACATGATTAAGATAATGAAATGTAATATCTGTGAGAACATCTATTTTCCTCTACCTATTACTTTGTGTTTCCTGAAACTCTGGCACTCCTCATAAGTATTTGCTATCAGCTAGAGACAGAATACTTTTTAAAAATTAGTAACAATCCATTACTGTCGCACTCCTTTGTCTTAGTTATATGTTTTATTACCTCACATTCTCTTAGGTGATCAATTTTTTATAAATGATGTTAGAATAATTCATACTACCTCTTCCCTAAAGTTCCTTATGGTGAACGTGACATTTTAAAGCTCACTATTGTTATTTTTAAAACAGGTACATAAAAATCCTTAGTTTCCCCTGTGTGATGGAGATTGATGGTTGAACCAAATTGTTGTTTTCTCCCTCTCTCAAAACAAAAGAACTCTCAGTTTTTTAGATGGGCAATGACTGCCCGAAGTAAATCTTTTATTTCCCAAATTTATTTGTTCCAAGTAATTGACCTGGCTAATTTAAAGCCAATGGCCTGAATAGAAATAGTCTTTAGGAAGTTTCTTGGGACTTTCTTAAACGACAGGTGCCTCATGCCTGTTTTCCTTTCTCTTCATTCCTTTTTCTCCCCTACTGCTAAAATAGGGTATTGTTATTATAGTTTTAGCCATTGTCATATGCCATGAGGCCAAAGTCCATACCTTAATCATCTGGAATGAGCTGGCTCCCTGAGGACTTTGGGGAGCAGAGCTGACATGCAACCTCTGAACTTTCTACCTCTGGATTCTTGCATGAGCTAGAAATAAAGTTAAGCCACTGTTGGTGGTCTTTGCAATTTATGACTGAATTTTAAGTGATACATCATCGTTCTCATGAAATATTACAACTAAGTGTAGAATAATATACCTTTTAAGTAAAATAATTTATAATTACTGTCATATTTATACCATCAATTTCATAGTCATATTTTAACACTTTCTTTAAAACATTTTTTGAAGTATTATATACATGGAGAAAAATGTGGGGAAATGAGGGAATTTAGCTGTGTAACCTGCACACAAATAAATAGAATATAAACAACACACTAAAAGATTTCCTCATATGAACTCTAGGCTTTAACCATTTGAAAATAAATATTATAGAGACTTCCAATATTGTTGACTGGTTTCGCCTGCTTTTGAAATGCATATATTTGGAATCATTCTTTATATAGTCTTTTATTTTTCTAGAGAGAGGGTCTAATCTCCTTCACTCATCGTTATACTTATGAGATTCATGTGATTTCATATAGCAATAATTTGTTCATTCTTACTCACATAAATTTCCATTATGTGAAAAAAATAGTTAACACAAAGGTGTGTACTTTGACTTCCCTTTGAGGAATATGCTCTCAGAGAGCCACTTTTTACAGAGTTCACATCTTTCCCCAAGGAAGCTTATATCTGCTGATTGAGAGTGACAGCAATATGAGGGCCTGGCTATTTGGTCTCAGTAATGGACAATCCAATGGGCAGTACTCATTCCAAATCCCCACCCTCCCAGGGTTGGTTATGTCAGACCTGTATCACAGTTCAGTTCTTCTTCCCGATCATGTTTCTTTCCCCTTCCTTTAACAAATATTGATCTCTAAAAAACATCGTCTCAGTATCTGTTTTCAAACATCCTGACCAGTGACAGTTAGAACCAAGAAAGCAGGGGATGAGATAGGATTTCAGTTCTGGTCAAGACTGCCTGACTGGCAATAAAGACTCTTTTACTGGTGCTAGGTGGAGCACCACCACAGGTACAAGGTCATAATCTAATTAATGAAATGTTCACCAGTAGTGAAATGGGAAAATGTCACCAGTGGAAGAGAAAATATCAGGTATTGCAGATGTATCAAGAAAAGAATATCACTAAAAAAAAAAAAAAACGGACCCAATAGCTATTGCTAATTGTCATTGCTACTCCAGAAGAGTGGTTCCCCACTAGGGCCAAATTTGCTCCTGCCTTCCACCCCCAGCCATCACTTCATGGTGATCATGACGTCAGTCCTGTCAAACCCATCATTTCATAAGGTTGAGGGGTCCACGAGTAATTCATTGTGAAACGGAAGTGGTTTATCTGGGATCAAGCACAAGCAGAACCAGAGGGCCCCAACAAGCTGCATGAGCAGACACCCATGGCTCCCATGGCACATGTTGAGTCTGCTCCAGTGCCCCTCCCTCCACTTACACATAGCGTATGCGGAGTCTCCTGCAACCAGCTAAAAAAAAAAGGGAGAAAAATGAACAAGTTTGGTTAACAGGTGGCCTGAAATTGGATGGTAACTGCAGTACAGCCTCATTCAGGTGTGGCCATCAAAAGATTAGTTAGAAATAATCCTCCCACTTGGCAGAGTTTCAGGTCATACATCTTGCCATCAAATTTGTGTGAAATAAGAAGTATCTCAAAGTTAGAATATATACAGACTCATGGGAAGTGACAAATGAGATCAAGGGCTAGTCAGAGACCTAAAATAAAATAAAATAAAATAAAATAAAATAAAATAAAATAAAATAAAAATTAGGAACTTTGGGTTAAAGGGATATATACAGACATAAGAGAACGGTAATAAAGAGTGAATTTCTAGAGCATATAAACGCCTGCCAGAATGCACAAAGCACTAAACAACTATGTAATCAACAACAACAACAACAACAAAAAAGCCAGTGGACCAGCCACCATTGCCATTGACCACCCCAGTACTGGAACGAGGGGTACACAACAGAAGTAGCCATGATGGCAGCAATGGAAGCTATGCATTGTTTCCATAACAAGTGCTCCCCCTTTCCAAGGCTGATCTAGTTATCACTGCTACCAAACAGCCAACCTTCCAGGAACAGAGAACACCACTGAGTTACAAATATTACTATTCCTTGAAAGGGCAAACTGGCTATTTGGTTGCAATTTGACTACTTGGGTCCTTCCATCTTGGAAGAGTTGACAGTTCATTGTCATAGAAATGGACATGAACTTTGAGTATAGAATTTCCTTGTCTGTCTGCATGTCCTAAACCAGCACTACTATTCAAGGGGTTTTGAAGAAGTTGATCCACGTACATGGGATTCCACATAATATTTCTTCAGATGAAGAGACACTGTTTATAGCAAAATGGACACAGAATTGGGTCCTATGGTAGTCTAACTGATCAATTTTTCTCATTATAATTAGTGTACTGTGAGTACTAGTTAAGAAACTCTGTGTATTCCAAAGTCATGAAGATACTCTCCTAGGTACTTACTAAAACTTTATTGTTTTACACTTCATATTTAGATATACAACAGATCTGGAATTGATTTTCTGTGAATGGTATAAAGTAGGAGTAATATTTTTTCTTTTTCCTTATGGAAATTCAATTGACCCACCATGATTATAGAAAATTTTATCCCTTCCTCTCTATGACATTTTGTCACTTTGTTATAAGTGAAAAATCTGAATATTTGTTGGAATTCTATTTTCCCCATTGTTTGATAACATAATCCTGTGCCAAAACACACTGTCTTAATTTTTATAGTTTTATTAAATTTAGCTATCTAGTAGAATAAGTCATCCAGCCTCTTTAAGTTCATCTTGGTTTTCTGGGCCCTTTGCATTTCCTTAAGAATTATACATTGAGTTTCCTAATTTCTAGACAGAAAGAGAAACTTAATGGGATTTTTTCTCTAATTTTATTTAATATACAGATCAATTTGAGGAGAATTAACATGTTTTGCAATACCCAGTCTTCCAATCCATCAACATTTATTAGGACTTCTTAATTTCTCAATTCTTTAACAAATTAAAATGTGTCTATAATAAAAATTTCCATGTTCTTGTCTCCTAAGTCTTTCTTATTCAGTTGAAATCTGTACTTTACCACTTAAGAACTGCCTGAAACTTTTCTAATAAGTTCACAAATTGTTGTGTCTATATACAGAAGAATCTTTTTTCTTCTTCTTATTTTGCTTAGCAACATGTATTTGACACTGTTTTTTAACCACCCTCTTATGAAAATTTTCTTCCTTTGGCTTCCAGTCATAATCCTCTTCTGGATTTCTTTTTACCGCTAGGATGCTCTTTCTTATTTTTCTTTTCTGGTTCTTTGCCATCCCTTAAATGTCACTACCATACAGGATTGCATCTTAAATTCTGTTCTTTTCTCATTGTACATATGCTGCTGGATCATTCAACCTATTCAGTTTATTTGAATTATTAATTAGGTGCAGGTTGTTCCTAGTTTTAAAAATATACTGTTCAAATCTCTTCCTAGGCATCAGGCCCTATAACAAACTAACTTCTTAAATAGATGTCTCAAGGGATATCATGATCAATATACCCAAAAGAAAGCTTTAATCTAATTTTCTCAAGCTAAGCCTCTCATGTTTCTTATTTCTGTTAATGACATCTTAGTTATCTCATTTACAGAAATATTAACATAATCATGTCCAGTTTCTCCTCTTCCTCAAACTCAAAAATCCAGTGGATCACCTGTTAATTTCCCTCATAAGTATTCAATATACATAATGGATTTGAGCAACACTATAAACACAGTTCCCAGTCTGCATACTTGATCATGTTGATGTGGAAGATTGTGTTGATTGGGAGAGTTTACCTCACACCAAGATCTAAACACTTAGAATTCTTAGAATGCTATGTATTAAAATAATTTTGAATGTATGTTTAAGTTCAAAAGCAAGAATGATAAACAACCAAATATCAGAAATAAAAAGTTAACTCAAAGGTAATGATGAAAGTTTGCTGAAGCTGGATGGATGATAAAATTAGGAAAGTTAATATAAGTGTAAGAATTTGGGGATTCAAGATCCTTGGAGAGAGAGAATTCAAGTCCTTAGGTCTATGTGAGGCAAGAAACTGCAACTGAGCTTCAGTAATACAGGTAACAGCCCAAAGTAATGTCCTATTTATGAAATAGGAATTTAAAAATACAGCCCTGTATACTACAAAGAAGCATGATATTATTGAGATCTAGAATAGGACAAGAGTCTCCCAGGACTATTTTGCAATATTAAATATGGATCATTCATGAACATGGAAATAAGATGAATTCTTTCCAAGACATTGACATGAAAACAGATACCAAAGCACTAGTGAAATCCATTAGTCTCCCATTAAAGATAAACACAAAAGGGCTCTTCTGAATAGTATTTATAACATAGAACACTCAGGATTTCTTCAACTATCCCAGACCACACTCCCAATAACACACACTCCAGATAAGCTCACAGTTAAAAAGCAAAAATAAAAAACATAGCATGACAAAATAGGAAATCTTGAGTTGAGAAAGTCAGAATATTTGAGAATAATTTATATCCAGATCTGGAAATAATAACCTAAATGTTGAAGAAATTTATATTTAAAATATTTTAAAATGATGTTAGGAAAGAATTAGATAAGAACAGAATTAAATGCTCAACAAATGGCCTGTTACATCAAGAAAACAAATAGAAATTCTAAGAATAAAAAGTATCTTTATTACAACAAATGTACTAAATGTATGGGCTAAAGAGTAGACTAGATAAGGAAGATAGTATAATGACAAAATATATCTGAGGGAGTTACCTAGGAAGCAACATTAAAGAGATAAAAAATTTAAAGAATTAAAGAGATGGAAAATTTTTTTAAAAAAGGTAATTTAGGGGTTACAGAAGTAAAAAAGAGAAAATAAGGGGGAGGATAGTATTTCAAGTGATGACAGCTGAATATTTTTCAGAATTGGAGAAATATTTTCAATTTGAAACATGTTAAAATTTTGAAAGATCACATGTGAGCCTGAACAAGATATACTTTAAAAAACTCATATCTGGACACATTACAGTTATACTGCAAAAATCTTTTTTTTTTACAAAAAAAAAAAAAAATCTTGAAAGCAACAAAGGGGTGATGCAGTGGTTAAGAATCTGCCTGCCAATGCAGGGGACATAGGTTCACTGCCTGGTCTGGGAAGATTCCACACGCCTCGAAGCAACTAAGCCCATGTGCCACAACTACTGATTCTGCACTCTAGAGCCTGAGAGCCACAACTATTGAGCCCTCATGCCACAACTACAGAAGCCCATGTGCCTAGAGCCCGTGCTCCGCAGCAAAAGAAGCCACTGCAATGAGAAGCCCGGTGCACCACAACAAAGAATAGACCCCCACTCTCTGCAACTAGAGAAAGCCCACACGCAGCAAGACCCAACACAGCCAATAAAGATCTGACACAGCCAATAAATAAATTAATTAATTAATATTAAAGAAAAGCAAAAGAAAAAATAATCTGTTTAACTATATGGTAAAGGCAAATAGATTTACTAAAGAATGCTTCATCAATCTAATAAAAGTCAAGAAATGTGAAAGAAAAGCAAATAAAATTCATAGTATATAGAAAATACAAAAGATGATAGAGAGTATACAAATTACATCAACACTAACAATAAAATTTAATTTAGAAATACTATATTAAGAAGAAAAAAGATAATTTCATATGAACATGGAAATACCATTTATCTGAAGATTTTAACTCCAAAATAATACTAAATATTATGAATGGTACATACATATGAAATAAACACATAGGTGAGACTAATATATACATACAACCCCAAAAGTATTTCCTCTGGAGGGGAAGGAAGGGCTAGGAACATGACTGGGAAAGAGAACAAATGACATTGAATTGAATTTCTAGTGGTTTGTTAAAAGACAATGCGAAGAGAGGAAAAGATTCTTAAAAAAAAGAACTTCAAAATGCATACATTTAACGTTTTAAAAAGATCGCAACTTTAAAACAAATAAAAATAAGTTGTTTTTAAAAAAGGATGAAGTTAATCTGCTTAAAATGTTTAAATGATTTTCTTTGCCTCCCCAGATTTCAAATCCTTTGTTTAGGATTAAAATTGCCTTTATGAACTAAATACTTTCTGCTTATTTATCCAGTTAATCTTTGCTAATCTATACCAATTCCCTTCCTTGAAATGTACACATTGTGAAGCTTCTTTCAGGTTCACAATTAGTTCATTTGCAGAATCTTCTATCTAGACTCTAACACATACTGGGCTTTCTTTGTTTGTGCCACAACTTCATCTGGTTAATCCTGAAACATCGTCTAGGATTCAGTTTAAGCGACTCTTCCTCTTAAAAACCTTCCTTGACCACTCAGGCCATTTTCAGGTTACCTAAACCTTCCATATTCTGTAGTTTTATGTCTTGCTATGATTCTAATCAATTGCTTCTCCTACCAGCTTTAAAAACTCTCTTGGGGGAGGGCTTGCCTCTATCATATTCACATTTATTCCAAGTACCTCACATGGTTAATGACAGATAAATAGATGCTCATTTTTTTTTGTTATTAAACGAACAGATGACTAAATCACAGAAGCAAAAATCAAGAAGTTATCTCCAAAGATTCTTTTAGAATTAAAATATATAATTTTAAAAATCCATGTATTGATTTCTGAATGATCAATGAATATATATTATTAAATATTACTGAAGATTTGTTTTAATTTTGAAGTCAATAATTAGGCACTGGAGATTTATATGTTTGGAAATTAGTTAATCTAGAAACTGGAAGAGCCAATTCCTTTATCTCTTCATATTAAATTTCAATTAAAATATATAATGTTCTTCTTTCTTTCCTGTTATTCTCCCAGTCCACAAATTAGTAAATTAAGAGGTGTCACAAATGCTGTCACGAGTGAAACTCTCCATGACTCTCAAGGAGAAAAACTTGTTTTTTGTTTTTTTTTTTCTCTTAATATGTCTCCTTTGTTCCTATCCCTCATTTTGGCATGCTGAGTCTTATACCCCATGATAAAATAAGATGATCTGGCTACATAAATAGTAGTAACCACAGCCAAATTCTGTATAAAGTTCATACATAATGACTGTATATATTCATATCTCACACTTTGGGAGGCTAAAATACCTTGTAAAACACAGTTTAACCATGAATTCATATCAAATAACACAGACATAGATTAATACTAATAATGTATTTGATTGACAATTATTGACCATTTTAACTATTTTGTATGAGTCAATGTATTTTCTCAAATAATTTATTCCCTACACCTCTTAAGGAATTTCTGGAACAGGATTCATATCATTTTAAAAGCAATTATACTCTATCCAAGAGTGGTTTCTGTTTTGGAGCAGAAGGTGGAAGCCAGAAATCCAGGGATAGAGTTTAATTTATGTCAGTGAAGAGAAGTAGCCCCACATGAGTTTCATGAAGTAGTGAGTGGCAGGATCAGTTGAAGGATTGGATGTACTTGATGCAGTTAACCCAGAGTTGTGGTGTGAGCAGTAATTCTGAGGTTTCAGTCAAGGGACTCATCAATGTCCTTGTGCTCCCTAAACTGGTGAGGAGGTTGAAAGAATTCAGAAAGTAGTGGGGAAATTTTTATTCCATTTCCATATCAAGTTTTGTATGGTAGCTGTTTCAAACATTTTACTGTCTTAAAATTGTCTGACACTCCTTGTCTTGGAACATGACCTCAAAGATATTTTACTATTAAGTGTAAGTTCATCTCGCTTGAACTGATTCCGTTTTTCCTTCCCTCTCTACATATTTCATCAGGCTCATGATTCATTCCTGACTCCTCTATTTCTTTCACACCTCATATCAAAACTTTCAGTAAATCCTGGGAGCTTTAGAATGAAAATATATCCAGAATCTTACCACTTCTGACCATCTCCATGGCTAACATCTGGGGCCAAGGCACAATCGTCTCTCACTTGCCTTATTGTAATAGTCTCCTAACTGGTCTCCCTGCCTCTGTCCTTGAACTCTTACAGTTTCTTCCACACACAAGAGATAAAGTAATCCTTTTCATGTAACTTATCTGTTCAAAACTCTCCAACACTTTCTCATTTCACTTAGGATGAAAGCCAAAAATCTTAAAATGGACAGCCACATCCTCCTAGAACTAGACCCTCATTAACCACACTGACCTCATCCTCTACTACTCAGTCCCTTGTTCATTCTAAGTTGTCTCACTGCCTGCCTTGCTTTTGCTCTAACACATTAGCTAGGATGCCACCTTAGGGCCTGGGCACTGGTCATTTCCTCTGCCTGGAATTCTCTTCCCTCAGATTTTTACATATTAACATTTGTCTTCATTCAGGTCTTTGTTCAAATTTCTTGTGAGTAAATCTTTCTTTTTGGATTGATAGTTGGACTTTCATTCCCTATAATATTTACCACGTTTATCGCCTCTTCCTCTCTCCTTTTCTCTTTCAGCTGTTTTTGTTCCTTTCTCCTCTCTGCCTCCTTCCCTTCCTTCTCATCCATTTGACTGAATGGTTACTTTGAATGATTGAAAGCTGCTTTTCCCAACTAGAATATAAGCCCCAAGGGTAAGGAGTTTTGGCTGTTGTGATCAGTGATGTTCTCCAAGAGTCTAGCTATAGCTATGCAGGCATTAAATTAATTTTGATTCAAGGAACTAATTATAATTTTCTTTCTTATAGTATTGAGCAGTGAGATAATGCCTTTCCAAAGCTAAATTTTTTTTGTTTGTGCCCTAGATTATATGCCCTTTAAGTATTGTTGTAATCTTTTCCTTCAGTCTTTACCTTTGCTTATTTCATGAATATATTCAAATTTTTCCTAATCCAAAGAAAGCCTACAGCTCTGAAACTGTTATCAAGCTGCCACATAGTTTACATTCGGCAATTTTATCATGGCTCTTTCCTTTCACATTTCAATTTTTTGTAATTTGTATCTGTTTCTTATCTGTCCTAAAAATTGCTTAAATGAGTGTCATTATTGACCAATTTTTATTATCAACTCATTGTTTCATTTTCAGTCCCCAAGTTGTTTGATCTCTGGATAATATTTTGAGCTGGGGATCATTCTGCCCTTTGAAAAGCTTCTCTTTTGATTAATGAAGTAGATGGGAATTAGTTTATTTATGGTGAAATTTAGTCTTACATTTGGCTTTCAAAGCAGGAAGAATGCTTAGGGCATTTTTCCTAACTCTGAAATATTCCTGGAGCTTTTAAGAGAAAAGAAACTATGGTTAACAATTTTAGTTTAAAGCAAATATCAATTTTTTTTCATATAATTGTCTAGTTAATACACAATTATTGAAAATATACTATCAATATGGAATGAAACAATTAGTAAGTGCAAGAAAAGGAGAGAAGATTTTCTTTTGCTAAATTAGTATTTCATTTACTATAGTCATTGTTTTAGTCATTTCTTATAACATCACAGATAATATAGGAATGGAGATAAAAATTTGTAATTACATAACATACATGTGGAAATAACAGGAACAAGGTTTCCAAAGATAAACCTGTAAAAATTTTATTGCAGTGAAGCTACACATTTCATGATAGGTTAAAAAAATGAATGATCACAAAAAATGTTTATAGAAAATTTACAGTTGATAGTGTTGACTTCTTTTGTTTGACCTCTAAATAAGCCTTTGATATACTGATTTTATCATCATCCTGAGGAAGCTTAACTTCAGAAGGTTTATGGAACTTAAAAAGAACTATTCAGCATGTGGATCTTATTCCTTTTAGTCCAGAGCCCCAGCTTTTTCTATGGTACTGGAAAAAGTCATATGTATTTATGGACAGTAGCTATTTCCCTAGCCTCCAGTTTCTAGTAGCAAGATTTACGCGGATTCCTTGGCTCTCAAAGTACAGTCTGGGGACCACTGAAGACTTCCGAGACCCTTTCAAAGGATCCATTAGACCAAAACTCTTTTCACATTATTAAGTTATTTGACTTTTTTCATTCCCATTCTCTTATGAATACACAATAGAGATTTCCAGAGATTATCAGACATGTGATATTGCAACAGATTGAATGCAGAAGTAGATATAGAAATCTAGATGTGTTCCATTACATATCAAAGAGATTTGCAGAAATATAAAACAACACCACTCCTAACACTATTTTTTGTTTTGTAAAATGTAGATATTTTACATAAAAACATGTTCTCTATTTTAACATGTAATGGGTTTGTTATTATTTTATATAATTAATTAAAAACTACTTAAAATATTTCTCCATCATAAATTTCCAATATAGTGTCAATGGATTTAACCTACTTAGTTGGAATCTCTTTGGGATACTCAGTAATTTTAAGAGTCTAAAGGAGTCCTGAGGTGAAATATTTGAGAGCTACTGCACTACAGCAATAATTTTAGAAACAGTTCCTGCCCCTTATTCACACTTCCCCATGCAAGAAGAATGGATTATTGGACCATTAGATTACATCCATTGTACCATATTTTGACTGGCATTCATCACCGCTTGTGCTTGATTAAGAAATAGGTTGAATTTAAGAAAAGTGTGGAGGGAGATTTTCTATTACCCTCTCATGAAGCACATGTGATTAGGAGATCAGAAGGATCTGAATTTATTTCTTTCTGGCCTTTGAATATTAGAAGAATTACTCTTCTCAGGGCATAATTTTTCTTATCTGTAAAATGAAAATGTTGGACTGAATTAAAGTCTTTCCAGCTGTACATTCTACCATGTTTTATTTTAAACCGACCCCATTCATATGATAATTATATTATACCAAAACATTATACTTTCTGTCCTCCTTTATCTTAAGTTCTATTTCTCATGGTTATACTTAGAAAAACATACTCCTGCCCATAGCAATTATACCTCTAGATGTAAACTCTAAAACACCAAGAAGTTTCAGTCTGAAAGATAGTTTGTCAACTATTAATGCAATTTAATAATAGTGTTTTTAAAATAATCTGGTGATTTATTTGCAGAAGTTATTTGCTTAATGAAGGAGAAAATCACTGTGATGCTCTTTACCTTTGATCAACATTTGAGATTGAAAGAAAATCACTAGTGAATAAAGTTGGCATGAGAACACCTTGCATAATTCAACTTTGATATACTGTGCAAAAATTTGTTGAAAGTTAAGGAAAAATAATCTTAGAATATTAAACATATTTGCCTGGGTGCCCTCAGGCTCTGAAAAATATTTATCCTGAAGATTTTCAAAGGAAAATTCCAAAACTGTTGCCTAGACAGGAATATTTGTATATTAACTTAGACAAAGGTAAAAATACACCAAAAAATGAAACTGAAGATTAATATCCAGATATAATTATGTGAAAAACTTTTGGTATATGATTAGGATAAGCTGTCCTGGGATTAATCTCGTGGAAATATTTTTAAACTAGGGAAATGTTATGTTAACTATGTATTGAATAGAAACCTATATCAGTGTTCGAAATAGTGGGCTAACATTTGTAATTTCAAAGATTAAGATGATTATGTTTTTCCCAAGCTGACTTTTATTGAACACTAAGTAAATACTGGGGAATATACAGGTAAACAGAAATTCAAAATGTGTAAAAATAGTGCTTTGGAAACTTCTTAAAGAGATCAAAATTAGCAGGTAACTTTTGAGTGATTTTAAAACATAGATAAATACTATTAATTTTTAGTAAAATGAAAAGACTTGTGAATAACATACTAAGAGAATGGAAGTGAAAAAGTAAATAATTTTTCACAGAGGATCCAGAAAGGAGGCTAGAAGAAGTTGTATTTAAGATAGGCTTTTTAGAATATGAGTTCTCCCATTAGAGACTAAAGTGAAGGGATTCAGTAAAAACTAAACAGCTTCAACAAAGGCATGACATTAAAATCCCTTTAATTTGTCAAATTAGATTTAAATATGTCCAAATATAAGTAGCATTAAGGAAAGATAAGTAGACTACCATGGTGCTTGGTCACATCTCCTCGGTTTGTATATTTTAGTTCATCTTGACCTATTTTCAACTGGCCGAGGGCTCTCTCTTGTGGCTGAAGACTGCCCTGGAAGTAAAATACTGGAGAATAAATGCCTACTGGGAGCTACCTTCTGCTAGTGATTGAAGGTAGTGATTGTATTAATATTCCAGGTCCCCCACCTTTGGCTGGATAACTCTACACTTTCTACACTGATTCCTTGAGTTCCACAGCATGGCCATGTTCTAGGCGCCTTGTGATAATGGACTTGATAATGCATTCTTTATTGGCTGCCATCTCTTCCCTATTTCACTTTCCTTCTTCCATGTTGGTATTACTTAGGATTATACCAAAATAAACTAAACACACTCAACCAACAGTCGTAGACAGTGTTACTGGTGGAATATAAACTAAGACACATGGATTTAATTGATATATAATATAATCTAAGAACAATTGAATCCTCTCATATCCTGTAGAATGATTCTGTACCAGTACCTTGCTTTCTCCTCTTTCAAGCTCACCAGGCAAGGTACAGATGGCAGATAATAGAAGCATGTAATTTAACATAATGTGGAAGCTGAATATTTTAGTATATCTTAGACATTATAGTCTAAGAAACTGGGTCTTCACTTCAATACCTCTTACTTAAAAAAGGCCATTGAGTAGGCTGCTTGAGAGCAAAGAATTGCGAGTCAGGTCATTTAGAAGGTTTGTGCCTTATTTCTCCATTTTCTAACCATGTGAACTTTGGCAGTTATTGACATCACTGAATCTGTTTTCATGATAGAAAAAAAATAAGAAAGTTATTAAAGTAAAATGAAATATTCAAACCCTTAACAGGGTTTCTACTCAATAGAAGAATACTCATTAATTGTCACTTGATACTGTTGTTCTTTTGTTGACTTTATTGTTAGGCTAGGTGTTGAGGTACTCAATAGGCAGGTACTCACTCAATAGGCAGCAAAATGTAAATTAAAATTAAAGTATATATTCACCTTCCAGTTTATTTTATCCCATTGTCTATTTAGAATTTAATAATAATAATAATAATAGCTATAATTTAGTGAACTTTATATGGGCCAAACTGTGTGTTAAGTGATGTTCAAATATTTTCTCACTTATGACTCAACTTTGTAAAAATTTTGTGAGGATATTCTATTTTGCCAACATGGAAATTAGGGTAACCAATTTTCCTTCCTTGTTTGCTTGGGACTGAAGGGTTTCCTGTGACATGGGGTTTTCAGTGCTAAAACAGGGAAAATCTCAAGCAAACCAGGATGATTTGGTCACCTAAGAGCAGAGAATCAGTGAGAATAATTAACTTGTTCAATATCATAGATCTTGTAGTGGAATTTTGGGCTTGAGCTTTACTTGTCTGATTTAAGAAAACTGCATGCTTCATTGCCTCTTTATAATAGCGTCATTCACATTGTCTCTATTCTTATAAGAAAAATTTCCATGTTACATTGGCATAACCCTCAGGAAAGAGCTGAAGATATCTTACAGCTGTATTCTCAGTATGGATGATACCCCTTCCTAGAGAGCATTTTTGAAATCTGTAAGAGCATTTTTGTTACCATAATTGTTGGAGGAGCACCGCTGGGATTAGTGGGATGGTCTCACAAAATGAAAAATTCTCCCAATTTTAACAAGACTTTTGAATGTCTTATTAGTTGTTCATATAGTTACCTAGTGGATCCCATTGTAATATAAACTGCAATTTTAATAAATTTGAACAAAATACTATTCAGACATAAAAATTAAATAAGTTGATAAAATTATTTTAATACCTTATATAATTAAAAATTATAATAAAGATTAAAAATATATGTTGTGAACATTACATCCTAAAATATTTACTTATTTGGGGTTGCCTCTTTATTTCAGCCTTCTGATAATGTCTCCAGAGGACTTTACTTTCTGTAGCTTCTTAGCTTATTTTTTCTTTCCAACTAATCTTCTAATACTCTTCACCAACTAAGACATATTTTCTTTTGGATTTTTTTTTCAGGTTCTAGAGTCTGAATATACATCTTGACAGGTGGTAAGATTCAAGACTGAAGATTTCTTTTCTGTACCACTTGAATCTTATGCCATCACATACAGAATTACATAGATGCTACTTTTATCAATGAGGTCATTTAGGACAGCATAATATTTTTTGCTTTCTCCACTTTAAAAGTACTTAACTTGTCTGTAACATTGTATTTCTACTTAAATTGAAAATATTTTTCCTCTTTTTCTTACCAAACATAGAAACAAACAAGAAAGTCCGGTTCATTAACTTACTGAAACAACAGTTCTTATTCTAATATCAGTCTTTTAAATTGGAATTGCTTCTAATATTACTTCTCATAAAATGTAGGTATATACAAATTTGTGCTAATGTAATTTTGTTTTCCCATGTGGTGATATCTGAGCACTTATACATTTCATATGATTTAATTATAAATTATTTCTTTTATTCTCCATTATATTATATACAGTGGACATTACTATTGTTTAAAAAGATTATGTATGTGGGCAGGCTATATTATCTTTTAATTTAATTTTAGAACAGTAGAGTTAGAATTATGGTATATTTCTTTTTTTCAATATAGCCATAGAGTTAGGTAGAGTGGAAAACACTGACATAGATATTCTATATGGTTGCCTTCAGCAAAGGAAAGAGATTGTTTACAAATAATAATAATAATAACAATAGTTCCTAAGAAGCAAAAGAACTTGATAATAATCACCTTTCTTTCTCCAGTAATAACCGCATTTAAGTTTTAGGAATTCCATTTAGATATGTAGATATATTCTTGACTACCTAAAACTTAAGATATATTTCACAGGGAGATTTTCAAATTTTGAGACACAGCAAAACATGGTCTCTGAGTATGCCATAGAAAAACACTTTTGGAGCCAATTGGCAAGGATCCTATGAAAGGAAGTGTGGATAAGCTACAGCTATAAAGGTTTACAGAATCTTGTTAAAAGAGGAGAAAGCAAGCTAACAAAGACCACGATCCTGGGAAATGAATCTCTGAGGAATAGTAGAAATAATGAGGTATATATATATGTGTGTGTAAAATAACACTGTGGATGAGATTAAGAAACAGAAAAAGACTAAAGTTGGAATTCACATTTTTAAGACCCTGAGTTGTGATTAATTGAATGTTCACTGAAATAGCTTTGTTTGGTTACAGGGACGGTTATAATTTGGAATCTAAGAAAGGCCATTGCCCAATGAAACACTTGTGAAATAATTTTTTTTTAAATTCTTCTAACAGAGAAAATGTTACCCTCCCACTATGATTTAGCTATGTTCCAGGAAATGGGAATAAGAACTGACTGAGAAATCTTTCAAAGTCTTTTCTAGTATGAACAGTAAATATTATCTAGTGAGTACTTATTTTGTGCTACACATGCTGTCCAGGAGTTTTCCATGTGATGATCTTTATTCTTTTCAATGACCTCATGCTAAGTATTATTTTACCTACTTTAAACATTACAAAATTGAGCACAAATCAGTAATTTGGCCAATGTCAGATTATATGTGATGAAAGTAGGGTTCACATATTGACATAAACATTATTTCTTTGAGTATTTCTTTACTTTATAAATTCAACACATCTGCGCTTGAAGTAGGCCATGTCTAAAAAAAGTACTGATAAATTTTACTGATGTTAAGCAAAATTCAGCTTGCTATTTATAAATTAGGTCCCTTGATTATGAAACTTAACTAAAGGTATCTCCGAAAAACCTCATCTCAGTTTCTCTGCTCTCCCTTCCTTTTCCCCCTATTTTTGTGTCATACGCATTAATACAGATTCTGCTACTTGATCTTATATTAACAATGACTAATCATGTACCAAATTTGCTTATAATTGATGACTGCCCTATGTCCATGTCCATTTTTTTATTTAAGCAATTAGTATATTAAGCAAATATTCAAAGATTGCATCATACCTTACAGTTTTTTTCTGGAACCATTTGCTATTTGAATCTCTCTATTAAATTATCTTGATTTGACTTATCTCAGATATTAACTTATTATGCATTAGCATAATACTATACTTGAACTATTAGGTTGATGCTCTACTTGGCTTATCATTGTCACAGATTTTTCCTTTACTAGTACACCTGCGTCTCTGCTCGAAGAGGGAACATACTACATTACAAATTGAGTTATGCTTCTTCACTGCTTTAAAACTTTAACATTTTTTTATTGTTTATAGGTGATGTTAAAATTCCTCCCTAAGTCATATAATGTTCATACTTGCTGATCCATGTGCAGCTCATCACCAGAGACTCTCCCTAACACATCTTGTGTTATAAATGCTTAACTATTTATTTTTTCCTAACAGTCACATTTTTTTCAACTATTCCCACTTCACCTAATTTATTCCTTTCAGTCTTATACATGCACAAATGCTTCCAGACCCAGTTCAAATGTTACTACCCTGTGAAATCTTCTTCAGTCTTTCCTGGTTTAATTGGACAATGTCCTTTTTGGTATTTTCTGTCATTTTATATTGATGCTTTTATTACATTGATTCACATTCTTCTTGTTTGCACATATGCCTGCCTTTCCTTTTAGTGTGTGAGCACCTCCATTGATTACTTCAGACTGTGACATCATTGTCTAAGCACTTCCTTGAATAAAGCCAGAACTTTATTATATGGGCTAATATACTTTTATTCTGGATGTGGTGTCAACACAATAAACATCCATATTTTATTAAACATAGAAAGATTAATATTGAAACCACTATTATCCTTTGGCAAAGTTAAAGCTTCAATTTCTAGAAATACCTATGTCTCCTTAACATGTTACAATTAAAAAACTCTCTGTTTATGGAAGAATCAAAGCATTTGAACTCTATGGCATGAAGTAGCCAACACACACTAGAGAGGTGAAGATCTAACAGGATAAAAGACCAAGTTTATTTAGACTCTTTTTACCTTTAGCTCAGAAAATTGAGTCCTCTCCAAACTTTTCAAATATATGTTTAGTTGACATGGTTATCTTAAAAGGATATTAACAGTAGTGCACTGTTTGTATTATAGCTCTAAGAGTTGACAGGTATGAAGGGGAATGATATTCACATATTAGAGATTTAAGAAGCTAATAACTCAGTTGTGGAAAGACTATAAAATATCTTCATGTATTTTACAAAATGCATTATGTTTGTGGAATAGTATACAAATCCCTTGGTTTCTTTATTATCTGTGTAGTGTTAGAGATAGTTCTTGTTGATTTAGGAGGTGGTAGTAGAAAGGAAGCTGAAAAACAATTGTCATCCAAAGTGGAAACTAGTTGCATAATAAATATGAAACTGAGAGGAAAGACAGAGATGGAGTAATCAGGAGTAAAGGAGTAGCAGGCGAATGCAAACTATGATTCTGCAATGTAAAGGGAGCAAACAACCTAGATAAAAACACATATCACCTGAGGGTATCAGAATTTATAAAGAGCAAATGTAGCATTATTTCTCAAGAAGGGATTGTCTACTCACTGGTTCTCACCTATCTGAAAAACAAATCTTTTCTTTATTTCTTTTTGGCCAGCATTTCACAATAGACCCTTTTAATTTAACTTATAAGCTACCTTATCAGCTTCAACTTGTCTCCTGTACCTTATGACTTCATCACATTGAATGATCCAACATTTTTCAAACGCACCAAATGCCAAGGTTCTCTTTGCCTTTACTCATGCTGCTGCCACAGCCAAGAAATATTTCTCCCTTATTTTCATCTATAGAACACTTAACTCTCTTTCAAGATTAAGTTCAAAGTCACTACTACCATGAAACTGACCAGCCTCCCCACCCAGGATTAACCTTCGGCTCCTCGGAACTCCTATAGCATCTTATTACTGTCTATTATCACATATCTTGCTCTATTCTTTCATGTCAGAAATTTTTGAAGGAAGATACCTTGATTTATTCAACATAGTTTCACAGTGAAGATCTAAATTTCATTGTTCACTGTGGAAATTCAGTAATATCAAGTTACTACCCACCAAGAATTGCATAATTTTAGGATATATGAGGGTGAGTCAAAAATTATCCGCAAGCTGGCTGTAGAATTTATAGAATTTTTAATATAACCAGAGTGTGGATAATTTTTGACTCACTCTTGTATTTTGAAGGTAGAGCTTATAGGATATTCTGATATTGAATGTGGGTGTGAGAGGAGAAGAGGAATTAGCAATAAATCTGAGATCATTGGCTTGAACAACTTGAAGGATGGTGTTGATATTTCCTACAATTGGGAGGGGTGTTTGTTTGTTTGTTTTTGGTGGTGGGGTGACTTAAAGTTTGTTTGAGACACACTATGTTTGAAATGCTTTCCAGATGTCCAAAGAGTGATACTGAATAAATAATAGGCCCTAAAATTTAGGAGTTCCTGTGAGATGTCTAGGCTAGAAATGTAAATTTGTAAATCATAATTTTAGATATTATTTAATGTCATTAGGCTGGATGAGATCATCTAGGAAGAAAAGACATCTGAAGTTTGTGTCCTCACATAATAGAGGACATGGGGATGAGAAAAATATAGCAAAACAAAACAAAACAAAACACACTGTAAAAGAGGTAGAAGAATAATTGAGAGATATAGCATCCTGGAATAACATGAGGGCAGTGTCAAGTGTTGCTGATGGGTTAAGCAAGATGAAAGTCAAACATTGACCAAGAATATAACAACATGGTAGCCTACTGACAACCTTGGCAAAGATCTTTCAATAGATTGCTAGAGCTAATTACCTGATTTGAGTGGAAGAACAGGAGGAGTGAAAAACTGGTGATACCAAATATAGGAAATTATTTGTTATAAAGCAACCAAGGATGATAACAAGAGCAATGAATAACCAAATGACAATGGCCAAATTGTATTTCAATTTTGTTTTATAGCTCCTTGTATCATTGGAGTGCACTGAATGGAGATTCAGAGCCAAACAAAATTGTATTTATCTTTGATATCCTGGATGTTCTCAAGGATTATGTCAAGGGAAAATAATTCTCATATTTATATTCTCTCTGTTGCCTATTATGGTGACTCAATAAAGTGAGTCCTTCATAAATGTATATTGACTCTCTGTGGATGATGGATGGATGTGCAGATGAATAAAAAGTGAGTCTTATGCACATGGTTATATGAAGGTAATTTCCCAGCTGCCACATAAGACTTTGAAGTGTTCCTAAGAACTAGACAAGTAATAGATCTTAAATACATGAAATATTGGACTTTAGAAATAAAAAGAAAATAATCATTATTTAAAAAGTTAAGAAATCTTACACATTGTAAAAATTTTATTATTGGAGAGATTCCCAGGCTCTTGAAAAACTGTAAATTTAGGGAAATTGTTATCAGAACCTTCCATCTTGGCACCATTATTTTATCCTTTGCCATAACACTGTAGTCCTCTAGCTTCTGAAAAATTGTCTCTTTGGTGTCTCACTAACCACAAGAGTTATGTGCTCCTCTTGTCTGTGTCCCATTCATATAAGAATTTACTTACTTTTAGGTACCAGAGGAGGGAGTAAGTCAAGTTATTGCTGTGATCCATTACCAATACTTGGAAAACATCCTCACGTTGCTTGGCATCAGAAACCTGCTATGGAACTTTTGCCACCACTTTACATGGATGTCCTATTCAGCCTGCATGTGATCAGTGTTCGCCACTGCTGTACAGTGGGAAGCATTACCCTTCAGAGCCTTGACATTCCATACTGGGTTACTGGTCTCTCCTACTCCCTACCCTCAATGTAGACACGTAGCTTCATACCATACATAGCTTTACCTAATAACTTTGCTCTGAATTATCCAAGAAAGAAGAAAAATGGCAAGAAGGAGGGAGATTAGAAAGTGAGAAAAGCAAGAAGTAAATTAAGAGGGAACACACAAATGGAATACATAGTATTCTTATGCTTACTGCTTTCATAGTGTATATTTTCCCATCCTTTTACTTTCAACAGATATGTGTTCTTATATACAAAATGTGTCTCTTTTAGAAAGCATTGGGTCTAACTTTCCTATCTATTTTGACAAGGTCAGCCTTTGCATTTTTGTATTAAATGTAATATTATGATAATATATATCTTTAACTTTCACTGTAATTTGGATTTAAATTGGATGACTTCATGTAGCACATTACAATTTTACAATAGTACCACTCCATTTTTTTTTCAATTTTGTTAAGATATACTTAATATACCAAAAAAAAGAACATACTTAATGTATACATTTTGGTGAGTTGGACATATGCATTTACTCATGATACTATGATCACAATCAAGGAAATAAACATACCCATCACCTCCAAAATATTTCATCCCTCTTTTGGGGGTGTGCACATAATGTTTAACATAAACTCTACCCTCTTAACAAGTTTTTAAGTGAACAACACCACATTGTTAACTGTAGGTCCTATATTTTACAGATCTCTGGAACTCATTCATACCACATAATCATAACTTTATACTCATTGAACAACTTCCCTTTCCCCCTGCCCCCACCCCCAGTAACTGTCACTATACTCTGCTTTTATGAGTTTGACCATTCTAGGTACCCCATATAAGTGGAATCATGCATTGTTTTTCCTTCTGAGACCAACTTATTTCACATAGCATAATGTCATTCAGATCAATCTATGACATTGCAAATGAAAGAATTTCATTCTTTTTTAAGGCTGAATAATATTCCACTGTATGTATTTACCATATTCTCTTTATCCACCCATCTGTTGATGATCATTTGGGTTGATTCCACTTACATCCATCCTGTGTGCTATTTTGTCCTCTATATTATATTTAAATTCTTAATAAACTGCATGCTATTATGTTACAAGTTTTGCTTTGGAGAAAATTCTGAACAAAATTAAGAAAATGATATATATATGATATTTTACACATATTTACACATTTTTCATTTTTGATGTTTTTCCTTCTTTTCTGTAGATCTATGTTTCTTCCTCATGTTATTTTCCTTTACCCAGAGTGACTTTAATGTTTTTTGAAGTTCAAGTTTACTGATAATAGATTCATTCATTTTTATAGATTTAAAAATTTTTACTTTCATTTTTGAGGTATATTTTCAGTCATGTAGAATTTGGGCCTGGAAGCGTTTTTTTTTTTTTTTTTTTTTTAATTTCAGAACTTTAATGATGTTATTCTGCTGTATTTGGCCTTAATTATTTTTATTGAGAAATTAGCTACATGTGTATTATTGTTGCTCTCTATATAATATACCATTATCTCTGGCAGTTTTCAAGATTTTCTGTTTATCTTTGGTTATCAGCAGCATAACTGTCCTTAGCTATTTGTTTCCTTTCTATTCTTGGATCTGAAATTTTATAATTTTTACCAAATACAGGAAATTTTTGTCATTATTAACTGAAACATTGTGCTCCATTCTAGTTCTTCTCCACTTCTGGATCTGTTAGACTGCTTTATGATTCTTTTTTCTCTGTTCTTCAGATTGAGAGATATGGTTGCTTGGTAGTAGTTGAATCTCTGTTGAGTACTTTCAGCCTTCTGGCTGTTGCTTATCAATGGATTACTTGAAATTTCAGTGGGTTCCTTGAAATATCCCTTACAAAGGTAAAGTTAGGAGACAAACAAGGATGTGAATGAAGTTTACATGAAGATTTCATAGCTTATGATTCTTTTCTTTCTGTGTTACCCTCTCTCAGTTTCCTGTACCCCCAAACTTCCCATTCTCACTCTTCAAGCTAAACAGACAGAAATTTCTGTTTAAATTCTTGCATTGAATGGACTCAACATTACCCTCATTGAAAGGACATAAACATATATCTCTCTTACTATTTTCTTCTTTCAAGGGTCAAAAACTATGTAGTTTCTGTTCTCCTTTGTTTACTCTTCAATGACAGTTATTATCGTATATTTGATCCAAAGTTCATAATTTTTATTTGAAAGAGGGTTTGTTGAATAGAAGTTACTTTGCTATGATTGGAACAAGACCTTTGTTTTATTATTTCTAAACTTTAAATACATAGTATATATATTCATTTGTATGTATATTTCCCAATAATAACATTAAAAATCTAACAATGTAATCATCATATTAATTCCCCAAACAAGAAATTTGATTATATCTCAAAAGAAGAAGAAAAATAATCTGAAAATATTATCTATTTGTGATAAGAAAATGAGAACTGGGAATAGCAAGCAAACTCCTCAACATGATAAACCAGCTATGAAAAATTTACATTAAATATCATACTTAAAAAAGAAAGTTTAGCTATATTCTCTTTAATTTTGGGGGAAAAGCAACCAAAGACTGAATTTTCACTGCTACTATACAAAATGATTGTGGATGTTATGGTCAAAATAATACAACAAAAAAAGAGGCAAAGATTGGAAAGGAAGTAATGAAACTCTCTTTTATTAGAGATGATGTAATTAATAATATATAATAGCAAACAAAATTAATGCATAATTCATTTAAGCTAGTTAAAATAACAGTGAATGTAGGCAATTTTTCTGAAAATATCAACTTATAAAACATAATGATTTTTTTGTACCATCAAAGTACATCTAGAAATAAAATATAAAATAAAGTTCCATTTATCAAGACAGCAAAATATCAACATTTCCCACAGCTTATTTGGAAATAATTTAAAAGAAGATATGACAAAACAGGTAATAAAGAATTGTCATAGATGGGGCAAGAAAATTTTAATGCAATTTCAGTGCAATCCAATCCAAATTATTCCAAGATATTTTGTGAAATTAAATAAACGTGTTCTAAGATTTTTGTGAAAATGGATGTCTGCTACTAAGTTTAGTTCTAAGACACAAGAGCCAAAGGCGAAGAATTACCCCATCAGATACTAATATATAACAGTTTTTTGAAAAACACTGAAATAGATTTGCAGGAAATGAAAGGCAGATCAATAAAACAGAATGTAGTGGTTAATAACCCATTATATTATAAATAATAAATGTGGCCCAATAACTCAATGAGAAATTGTTCAATATATGGTGGAGCTAATATTGGCTTATTCCCTATATTCCTGTGTAAAGAGCTCATTGACAAATATAAAGTTATATTTCTACTTTGCATTGATGGGGTTCAGGGCATAGTATACCAAAATATGGCCTCTTGGAACATTGAATACTATAAGCTGAAAGAGTTTGAGAAAACAGTAGATATGGGAAGGTCAGAGTGACCTTCCCCCAACCTTTCTCCCCTGAAACAGATCATAAGACCTTCATGTGAGAGGTACCCTCCCTATTCCTAGAGGAAAAGAGCATCCTTATCTCTAAAGACCAAGGGATACCTAAAAGAATCTAAACAAATAGGCCTTGCTGACTTTCCCCCAGTTTACTATGCTTATACTCTTAAACCTGTTATATTCCTCCATGACTGTCCACTCTATCAAACCAAGCATAAGTACTAAGTCTACCTGTTTCTTTAGGTCTTTGCTTCCTTATGACATCTTCTGCGACATGTAAAACATATTAAATAAATTTTGTTTGCTTTCCTCCTATTAATCTGTCTTTGTCAGTTTAGTTTTCAGACCCAGTGAGGGACCTGAAGAGAGCTGAGGAAAACTTTTCCTCTTGTATAACATCATATAATCTAATTTAATAGATTATATTGTGTCTAAATTGAGTAGGTAAAAATACCAGACTAATAGAAGAATGTGCAGGAGGAGAATATATCTGTGATCTAGAGTCTGCAAAAAGAAACTTAATGAAGACTTCAGAAGCATGTAAGACAGTGAAATATGAATTTGATTATCTCAAAATTAAGTATTTCTATTGAAGGATGACACAAAATATCAGTCAAGTGACAAATGATGAACTTTGGGAAAAACAACTTACAGTAACTAAAATCATTAAGTAATACTGTGTTTTATCAACTTTAAGATGATTTTGATTCTTAGAAATATTATTAATGTTTATGTTGCTCAGAAAAAAGATGGTACTAAATAAATTATGGTACAACAATTTATCATTACTTAGAATTCTAAATTTACAAATGTTGAAACCTCTCATTTAAACTTCTTTGGATATAAAAGGTAGGGAAGGAGTCGCAGGAGGGAGGAGATATGGGGATATGTGTATACATACAGCTGATTCACTTTTTTGTACAGCAGAAACTGGCACAACAGTGTAAAGCAATTATACTCCAATAAAGAACTTTAAAAAAAAAAAAGCAGTCCCGTAGCTTTAATTAGCTAGTATCATTCTTGAAATAATTATATATATTGTGGTAGACTGCATGCAAAGATTATCACAATAACTTCTTCTATTCCTATATGCATATCCCTTTGAAATGTGACTTGGCTACTCCTCCTATCAAGAAGGGAGACAAAATATGGCACAAATGAACCTATCTACAAAACAGAAACAGACTCACAACATAGGGATCTGAGTTGTAGTTGACAAGGGGGAGGGAAGGAGGAAGAGTGGTGGGCTGGGAATTTGGGGTTGGTAGATGCAAACTATTACATTTAGAATGGATAAACAACAAGGTCCTACTGTATAGCACAGGGAATTATATCCAATCTCCTGGGATAAACCATAATGGAAAAGAGTATTTTAAAAAGAACATATATATGTATAAAACTGAGTTATTTTGCTGTACAGCAGAGATTTGTACAACATGTTAATCAACTATACTTCAATAAAAAAGTTTTTAAAAAAAGGAAAAAAAAATAAAAGTTATGTCTGTGAACAACTATTGCCAACTTCATACATGCTGGATACATCTTAATTTCAGAAATGTTTTAATGTGTAAATAAGGTGCATCTTATATTGGACATATGATAATATCTAGAATAAACAAGAATTCCTGTAAATCAACAAGAAATACATTGATATCTAATTGCAGAATAGGAAAAGGATTTGTATAAGCAATTCACAGAAAGGAAAGCCTAACTGGCTGTTATAATACAAAGAGCTATGTCAACATATTAGTACCAAATAATTGCAAATTTAAAAACCAGACACTTTTAAAAAGCCATCAGATAGGCAACAATTAGAAAGTCATATAATACAATAATATGCTAGTATATGTTTATATACACTAGCTATATACTAGCTAGTATATATTTATATATACTAAATATAAATACTTAGGTTATATTACATATACTATAATCTATATTCTATGCCTAGGTATATATATGAACTCACATAAGCCCTGATGTTTGAGTGAGAACATTCTTTACAATATATACTAGCAAAGAACTGAAAGCAACCCGTGCGTACATCATTAGAGGAATGGTCAAATAAAATGTGGTAGTGAAACACTGTGGACTATTCTTCAGCTAACAGAAAGAGAGAACTAGTTGGCATACAGCAACATAGATAGAATTTAATAAAATATGTGTAAAACGAGAGTGAATCAATTTATAGGAAGTACATTTATCTAAATCAAAAAGTATGTACATATTAAAGAAAATACATATTTTACAAATAGACAGGCATATTCAAGGCCATATTATGAAGATATTAATGGGGTACAGATGTAAGGACAAATAAAAACAAAAGTAAATAAATAAAAGCCAAAAAACCTCCAGCTTTATGTACAGAGGATGGAAGAATCTCATAAAATCAGAAGTGTGATTAGCTCAGTTTGTACCTTAATTATTCATAACTTTACAACATATTCCTCCTCACGATTCTCAAGTCTCCTATTACCTCTGCAACTACTGTTTTGTTCTGTTTTCTCCTTGAAGAAAACTCTGCAGACATAGCTGGGATAGGATTCACTGATTTGGACACAGTAATATTTGTTATATGTACATGTTGACTAACCAAAATTTTTCCGACTGCATAAATTTTTACTTTGCTTCATTCTGTAAAAGTATCACAGTTAGAAAAATATACATATATGTGATCTGCTCTCTCACAGTCAATTAAACAATTAAAGCCTGCTTGTAATTATCATTAATCTCAGATTTTACACTCTTATAGGAAATGGTATGGTTCATTCTCTAAATGGGCTAACAAGGAATATGGGATTAGAGGAATGAAGTTTCTTTCACCTTTTATGATGTAAAGTGTTCCATTAAATTAAGACATATTTATTATTTATTTATTTATTTACTCTTTATTGGAACATAATTGCTTTACACTGTTGTGCCAGTTTTTGCTGAACAACAAAGTGAATCACCTGTATTTATACATACATCCCCATATTCCCTCCCTCCCACCGCTTCCTTCCACCCTCCCTATCCCATCCCTCTAAGCCATTGCCCATCATCAAGTTGATCTCCCTGTTTTATGCAGCAGCTTCCCACTAGCTATCTATTTTACATTTGATAGTGTATATATGTCAATGCTATTCTCTTGCTTCATCCCAGCTCCACCTTCACCCACCACCCCATGTCCTCAAGTCCATTCTCTACAACTGCATCTTTATTCTTACCCTGTCACTGGATTCATCAGTACCATTTTTTCTAGATTCCATATATATGAGTTAGCATACGGTATTTGTTTTTCTCTTTCTGGCTTACTTCACCCTGTATGACAGACTCTAGGTCCATCCACCTCACTACAAATAACTCAATTTCATTCCCTTTTATGGCTGCATAATATTCCAGGGTATATATGTGCCACATCTTCTTTACCCATTCATCTGTTGATGGGCATTTAGGTTGCTTCCATGTCCTGGCTATTGTAAATACTGCTGCAATGAACATTATGGTACATGTTTCTTTTGGGATTATGGTTTTCTCAGGGCATATGCCCAGTGGTGGGATTATTGGGTCATATGATAGTTCTATTTTTAGTTTTTTAAGGAACCTCCATACTGTTTTCCATAGTGGCTGTACCAATTTACATTCCCACCAACAGTGCAGGAGGGTTCCCTTTTCTCTGCACCCACTCCAGCATTTATTGTTTCTAGATTTTTTGATGACGGCCATTCTGACCAGAGTGAGGTGATACCTCATTGTGGTTTTGACTTGCATTTCTCTAATGATTAGTGATGTTGAGCATCTTTACATGTGTTTGTTAGCCATCTGCATGTCTTCTTTGGAGAAATGTCTGTTTAGGTCTTCTGCCCATTTTTGGATTGGGTTATTTGCTTTTTTGATATTAAGCTGCATGAGCTGCTTGTATATTTTGGAGATTAATCCTTTGTCAATTTCTTCATTGGCAAATATTTTGTCCCATTCTGAGGGTTGTCTTCTTGTCTTGTTTATGGTTTCTTTCACTGTGCAAAAGCTTTTAAGTTTCATTAGGTCCCATTTGTTTATTTTTAAATTTTATTTCCATTATTCTAGGAGGTGGGTCAAAAATGATCTTGCTTTGATGTATGTCCTAGAGTGTTCTGCCTATGTTTTCCTCTAGGAGTTTTACAGTGTATGGTCTTCCATTTAGGTCTTTAATCCATTTTGAGTTTATTTTTGTGTATGGTGTTAGGAAGTGTTCTAATTTCATTCTTTTACATGTAGCTGCCCAATTTTCCCAGCACCACTTATTGAAGAGACTGTCTTTTCTCCATTGTATATTCATGCCTCCTTTGTCAAAGATAAGGTGCCCATATGTGCTTGGGTTTACCTCTGGGCTCTCTATTGTGCTCCATTGATCTATGTTTCTGTTTTTGTGCCTGTACCGTACTGTCTTGATCACTGTAGCCTTGTAGTATAGTTTGAAGTCAGGAAGCCTGATTCCACCAGCTCCACCTTTCCTTCTCAAGATTGCTTTGGCTATTCAGAGTCTTTTGCATTTCCATACAAATCGTAAGATTTCTTGTTCTAGTTCTGTGAAAAATGCCATTTGTAATTTGATAGGGATTGTGTTGAATCTGTAAATTGCTTTGGGTAGTACAGTCATTTTCACAATGTTGATTCTTCCAATCCAAGAACATGGTATTAAGACATTGTATTTAGTTTTAGGTTGTTCAATCAATGTAAGTAAAGTTTAAAAAAAAACTATCAATAGTTGAACAAATAATTTTGCTGAAATTTAACTAGGAAAACTTGCTTCAAAATTCCTCTATTTTTTTAAGGAGACAGTGCATACCTGGTCAGACAAGGGGAAAAGAGTAGACTAAATTTATAGTAATGCTATATCTATTTGTTTAAGAAATGCATAGTGTACAGAATTTGCAAGTTAGATGAGGATAGAAAGTAAAATTTTAAATCTTCCTAAGCATTTTTCCAAATTCCCAAGTTGTCCTCCTCTGAGGGAATTACTACTACTAGAGTCTTATTTTCTTTTTAAAGATGTTTCACAAATATTCCCACATGTTTGTGTGCACATGCATGTGATTATAGATAGATACAGCTTTTAAAACATATGACTGATTACTTGAGATTTTACTCATCAAAAATAAATGAGATAAAATGAAAAGTTTTAAATGACTGTCTAAACACTTTTCCAACTATAGGAAACAGATATTATGAGATCACCAGGTGTTGGTTACCTGGCTTGGTACCTGGTTGCAGTTAGTCATCACATACTGAATATTCCAAACCACGTCTTGTTTTCAGGTCATCCAAATAGAAATTCATTAACAAAACCTGTTAAACTTTCACACTAAGGGTTATAAACCCTACTATTATTTGAAAAGTTTATATCTTGGTTACAACAAAAACCCCTGAAACTTTAACTAGCAATACATTTAGGGACCAAGTTCCTTTTAAGCCTTAAGAAGCACAGATCTAACCCTCATGGATTGCAAAGAGTTTTCATGAATATAAAAGTTTCTTGTTATTGAGACTTAATAGAAAGCTTAAATTAAATATTTCTAACCTATGACTAGAACTTTCTTTCCAAATTAATTCATATATTCTTTCTATATTGCAAAAGGGCAAAGAGTAGAAATTTATTCCTTGTAGTCATATTTGACTATAAAAATTGATATCTGCAACTAATATGTTATATCTTTTTAAATATATATATATGGTTTTTGCATATATGATGAAAATAGACTTTTAGTGTGATGATGTTATCAGAGTTAACAGAAGACATAAGATGCATCAAAGCAATAATAATTATCATTCTGAAGTTATAACAACTTTTTACTGAATGGACAAGGTATTTCTAAAAGGCTTTAAATACCTATCTTATTTGACATTAGTAATATACCACTTCTCTACCAAGAGAGGCATTCTTTTTTAGTGCTTGCAGTGATACCAAAAATATTTAATTATCTCCTGTGCTCTTATGACACTTAAACTGAAAGAAAAAAAAGAAATCTGGGAAACTGGCCGCTAATTTATAGTCCAAGAGAACAAGATCCTTAAAAAGATATTAGCTCTGAAGTTTCTAGTAGCTAAAACAATAACAGATGTAAGTTTTCTAATTAGTTTTAATAGGAAAATATTTTTTCCCTAGAAATTAAATATAATCATTTTCAAAAAAGCATTTCACCTTTATGCCATTTGATTATATGGTGGAAAACATTTCTTTTAACATTTAAGCTTCCGATAAAATGAAAACTGTGGAGCAATAAGTAATTCCCACCCAGCCCTTGCAAGCTCACTGCATAGTTTGCTAAATGTGTGCATCCAGAGAAGAGACACAAGTGTGGAGCAGCTCATGAATTCTCAATCCTATACAAGCTTCTACAAAAGTCCTTGAAGCAGTCACATAGAAACTGCCATATGCTGATAAGTGCATTCAGAAAACTCACTCATCATAAGAAAGGATGATGAATAGTTACGTTGAGTCAGTGGTTACAAGCTGGCAATAAACTTGAAGAAAATTGAGGTCATTTGTTAGACTGTACAGTACAAAGCTCTGCCTTGAGACTCAGAAAAATTTCATTGATAAAGTAGAATTGAATTGAAAAAAAGTGGTTATAGAATACTGTTCCTGGAACTTCATTCTGACAAATGGTATACAGGGAGCAAGAGATGAAAAAGGGCAAACCCAGCACTTTATTGCTAATAGATAGATACTATGTCAAAAATAGGATCTCAAATTTCAGAATGAACCAAAGAGCCACAATAACACAAATTTTACCTTCTTTTCTGGAGTTTAGTCAGAAACATAAAAAACATGATTTTGAATCTCAAAATTGTTTTATTGATACTTTTATTGTTTTATTGATAGCTTTAAATAACATTAATCTGATTAAATTTAATAGCTGTGTATTGAACAACCACTAGAAATTATAAAGGATGTGATTTTTGCTTTCAAGAAAGGAATAAGCTTACTAACTCCCGTCGTTTTCTCTTGGGGCGTGATCCAACACACTGTTGATATTTAAATCTATATTCCTTGTTCTCACTTGAGTATAAAATATTCTAGTTCAGGAATCCATTGGCATTCATCCTTATTACATTCTCAGTTCCTAAGACAGTACCTTATAAAACAGGCACACTTTGGAAGTGTTATGATCCACGTAATATAAGTAAATCACTTCACTGTGCTCCAACCAACCATGGACTTCTTTTTCTTATAAAGGGAATACTGCCCACACATGGCTTCTCTTCCTCTTCCTCTGATATTTTTTCTATTTTCTTTCTTCCTTCCAAGGCTTTTCTCTACCTTTTACTTTCTTCTCTTCCTTTCTTTTTTCTTTTGTTTTATTGTTTTTTTACACTGGAGTAACTTCCTCTGATAACTCACTGGCTTCAAGTATTCCATACCTACTTCTATGTAAGTGATTTATAACACAAATTTTTAACTCACAGTGTGTTTCTTAGTTTATTTTTGAAAATTTTTGTTTGCTGATAAACATCTTTGCTTGGATATCAAAATTATATTAATTACTCAATATATTAACTTAATTTGTAATTTTCTCCTCCTGCTTGTGTCCACCCAAAGAAGTTTTACCACCTATGTGTTTATTTTTGTTATTGACATTATTATTCCGTAAGTTTGAAACATAGCAACTTCATGAACTGTAAAGTTTACTGCAGACATGTTATCCAATAGTATATTTCACTAATTCTTTATCGTTTCACCATACTATGCAGTATAGTGGCTTTATTTAAAGGAACAGGCTTTGTGGTTAGACAGACATGGATTCCCATCCAAGTACCTCCTTTTACTAGTTATGCGACCAGATTTAAATCTCAGTTTTCTCATGTATAATACAGATGTTAAAGTAACTGCTTCATCTTATTTTAATGATTAAGTGGGATAACAGAAAGAGAGAAAAAGAGAATTGTTAACAGCACTTGGTAAGTTGCAAACATTTATAAATTATAGTTAATATTATTCATTAGCAATTTTACCCATGTTTACCAACATCAATTCTTTATTCTAAATGTTTTAATTAGAAAAAAATTTGAACTACAGCAATTAGAATAAATTTCACAGTGAAAACCCACACACCTTAAACCTAATTTCTGCCATTAACATTTTACTATAGTTGCTTATGGTATATTCACCCTTCAATCCATTCATCAACCCATCTTGTTTTAAAAGTAAATTGCACAAGGGGAAGCTGGGACGAAGTGAGAGAGTAGCATAGACATATATACACTACCAACTGTAAAATAGATAGCCAGTGGGAAGTTGCTGGATAACAAAGGGAGATCAACTAGATGATGAGTGATGCCTTAGAGGGCCAGGACAGGGAGGATGGGAGGGAGTCGCGGGAGGGAAGGGATATGGAGATACATGTATAAATACAGCTGATTCACTTTGGTGTACCTCAAAAGCTCATACAAGAGTATAAAGCAATTATATTCCAATAAAGAGCTTAAAAAAATAAATTGCAAACGTCAGTACATTATCTTTTTTTTTATACTCTGGCATGCATACCTAGAATTTTTATTTGTTTCTGATTTTTTTTGGTTATACACACACACACACACACACACACATCCCAATACAGAAATCTTATTCATTAATTCTCATCTTTCAGAGGTAACCACTGTTCTAATTTTTCCCCCACTGTATTAGTTTTGCCTTTGGAATTATTAACAATACTGTGTGTAAGATGCCTTTCACTGAGCAAAATACTGTTGAGATTTATTCATGTTCTTGTTTGTATCTGTGATTCACTTTATGCACAATGAGATTTTGTTTATCCATTCTCTTATTGATGGACATCAAGGATGTTTACAGTTTGGGACTATTATGAGTGAGGCTCTATGAAAATTATTATAAAATTTTGGGGCCACATACTTTCAATTTTCCCATATGTATACTTAGTAATTTAACTGCTAGATTATAGGGCAGATATATGTTTAAGAGTATTTAAAAAATACTAGATTTTTTCCAAAATGTTGGCACAATTAACATTCCTATAAACTACATATGAAATTTTAGTTGCCCTGTAAGTTATTAACATTTGGTTTCATCTATCTTTCAATTAGTTTCCAGTGGCTGAGGTTGCTCTGAAGTCTCTCTTTGGGTTTTTAAGTTCACCAAAAATCTTAAGTTTTATTTTAGTTTCCCCAACTAAAACTGACTTGGCTTGCCCTCAGACTAAGTCATAAAACTGGTTGCTCACTCAGTGTCATTCCCTTATGCCAATTTTAGACTCCCCTTTAGAATCTGTCTGCTTTTGATCATGTACCAGTTGCTTTAAGCTTCATTTATTTCCTTAGAATTTATAATTATTTGTGAGAGGTTTTTGCCCAATAGAAACTAACTCAGCCATATACGGAGCTGTACACATCAAGTCTTAAAAGCCTATTTTGATACTAGCCTAATTGCTCTCCTGTATTTTATTTTTCAAAAATTTCCCAGCCATCTTTAACATCAATCCCAGATGAAACACACTAATGCACACAATCATTCCTCTGCTAAAAGTGTCTTTAATGGTTCCTCTGCTCCTGGAAGAAGAGTCCCAAATCCTACATTTTTAGCTTGGTGTTCAGGGTTCTCCATTATCTGAATGCATGTCCATTTTCAATTTAGTTTCTCACAGTATAGATACCATTTGAGAGAAAAGTTCTACAGAAAAGTTATTTTTTTTGAAATGTGCAACACTTTTAACATTGAGATGTTACTAAAAATTTTGACCCTTAAATTTAATCTCCTAGATTGTTTGGGCTTGAATTTCAGCTTTATCATTTACAAGTAACATTATTTTGTTGAGCTTTGCTTTATTGTGCCTCACAGATATTGCTTTTTTACAAATTGAAGGTTTGTGGCAATTCTGTATTAAGCAAGTCTATTGGCACCATTTTTTCAGCAGCATTTGGTCACTTTGTGTCTCTGTGTCACATTTTGGTAATTCTCATATTTCAAACTTTTTCATTATTATATACTTGTCATGATGGTTTGTGATCAGTGATCTTTGATGTTACTATTGTAATTGTTTTGGGGCTCCTCGAACCATTCACATATAAGACAGTGAATTTAATTGGTAAATGTTGTTTGTGTTCTGACTGCTCCATCATTTACAGTCTCCCTCTCCTTGGGCCTCTCTATTTCCTGAGACACTGTATTTCCTTTCACAATATTAAAATTAGGCAAATTGATAATCCTACAATGTTCTCTAAGGGTTCAGGTGAAAGGAAGAGTCCTATGTCTCTCACTTTTAATCAAAAGCTACATAAAGATGGCTAAGAGGCACATTAAAAGATGTTCAACTTTGCTAATTATTATAGAAATGCAAATCAAAACTACAATGAGACATAACTTCACACCAGTCAGTTTGGCCATCATCAAAAAATCCACAAACAATAAATGCTGGAGAGATTGTGGAGAGAAGGGAACCCTCCTACACTGTTGGTGGGAATGTAAATTGGTACATCTATTATGGAAAATAGTATGGTGGTTCCTTAAGAAACTAAAAATAGAGCTACCGTATTATCCTGCAATCTCACTCTTGGGCATGTATCCAAATAAAAACATGGCCCAAAAGGATACATGCACCCCAATATTCACTGCAGCACTGTTTACAATAGCCAAGACATGGGAGCAACCCAAGTGTCCATCAACAGCAGAATGGGTAAAGAAGATGTGGTGGATATATACAATGGAATATTACTCAGCCATTAAAAAGAATGAAATAATGTAATTTGCAGCAACATGGATGGACCTAGAGATTGTCATACTGAGTGAAGTAAGTCAGACAAAGATGATATCACTTATACGCAGAATCTTAAAAAAAATGATACAAATGAACTTATGTACAAAACAGAAACAGATTCACAGACTTAAAAAAAAAAAAAAAAACTTATGGTCACCAGGGAAAGGGTTGGGAGAAAGGATATTTAGGGAGTTTGGGATTGACATGTACACCCTGCTGTATTTAAAATGGATAACCAACAAGGACCTACTGTATAGCACAGGGAATGCTGTTCAATATTCTGTAACAACCTAATCAGGAAAAGAATTTGAAAAAGAAAAGATAAATATATATGTGTAACTGAGTCACTTTGTTGTACATCTGAAACTAACACAACATTGTTAATCAACTGTACTCCAATATAAAATAAAAAGTTAAAGAAATGAATATTCAGGAGTCAATGAATGCTAATGGCAGTAAAAGCCAATTAGCAAAGGTATATTAAAACAAGACAACAATAGCAAAACTAAAAGAGCAAAGTGGTTAAGGCAAAGTAGAGCAAACCAAGACAAAAAGTAAAAGAAGAATCTGTTTGCCATTTAGCCCTAAGTGTGCTTAGAATAAAAATACTCCCCATAACACCCCTATAACCATACACCTGAAATGAACACAACATTGTAAATCAACTATACTCCAATATAAAATAAAAAGTTAAAAAATAAAAAAGCTACAGATGATCAAGCTTAGTGAGGAAGGCATGCAAAAGCTGAGATACAGCAAAAACTGGATCTTTTGTGGCAGTTAACAAAGTTGTGAATGCAAAGGAAAAGTTCCTGAAGGAAATTAAAAGTGATATTCCAGTGAACACATGATTAACAAGAATGTAAAACAGATTTATTGCTGTTATGGAGAAAGTTTTAGTGGTCTGGATAAAAGATCAAGCTAGCCACAACATTCCCTTAAACCAAAACCTACTTCAGAGCAAGTCCCTAATTTTCTTCAATTCTATGAAGGCTGAGAGAGGTGAGGAAGCTGCAAAGAAAGGTTTGAAGCCAGCAGAGGTTGATTCATGAGGTTTAAGGAAAGAAGCTGTCTCTATAGCACAGAGGTGCAAGGTGAAGCAGTAAATGCTGATGTATAAGCTGCAGCATGTTACCTGGTCTTGTGAAGGTAATTCTTGAAGGTGGCTACACTGAAGAAGAGATTTTCTATGTAAATGAAACCACCTTGTATTGGAAAAGATGACTTTTATAGCTAGAGAGAAGTCAATGCCTGGCTTCAAAACTTCAAAGGACAGGGTCTTGTGAGGGGCTAATGCAGCTGATAACTTTAAGTGGAAGTCAATGCTCATTAACCATTGCAAAAACTCTAGGGCCCTTAAGAATTATGCTAAATCTACTAGAGTGAGTAAAAAATTATCCACACGCTGGTTATATTAAAATTTCTGTTGGCTGCACTGTCTTATCAGTGCTTTCAGTTCAAGGGTACAGTTTCCCCAGTCACTGCTGTGCAGGTGTGAATGTGTTACATCAGTTCATTTGTAACTGTGGTGCGAGCAAAAATGGATGCCCCACTTGTGATTTGCACAAAAGATGAGCAGCGCGCAATGATTCATTTTTTGTGGTCTGAGGGTGTACCTGGTACCGTTATTTATCGAAGACTTTGTGCGCAGTGTGGAGAAAGTGTTTTGTCACGAAGAAATGTGTATGAATGGATAGAGAAGTTCAAGATGGTCACACAAGTGTTAGCCGTCAAGAAGGAGCCAGAAACCCATCCACATAAAGATGTGCATTTGTGGCTCACAGCTCAGCCTAAAACATTTTTTTAAAAAGGGAATACGAAATCTTGTTGACAGATGGACAAAATGTATTGAAAAGCAAGGAGATTATGTCAAAAAATGATGCATTTGTCTTTTCTAGAAGTTAATTAAAATAAATTCTACAGCCAGAGTGCAGATAATTTTTGACTCACCCGTGTATTCTGCCTGTGCTCTACAAATGGAGCAACAAAGCTTGGATGACAGTGCATCTGTTTGCAACATAATTTACTGAATATTTTAAGCCCATTGTTGAGACCTACTGCTGAGAAAAAAAGATTTATCTCAAAATATTATTGCTCATTGACAATGCACCTGGTCACCCAGGAGCTCTGATGGAGATGTACAAGGAGATGAATGTTGTTTATATGCTTGCTAACACAACATCCATTCTTTAGCTCATGGATTGAGGAGTCATTTTGATTTTCAAGTCTTATTTTTTTAGGATATATATTTCATAAAGTTATAGCTGCCATAGATACTGATTCCTCTGGTGAATTTGGGCAAAATAAATGGAAAACTTTCTGCGAAGTATTCACCTTTCTAAATGTCATTAAGAACCTTTGCCAGGATGGGGAGGGTGGGGGCGGGGGAGTCGCGGGAGGGAGGGGATATGGGGATATGTGTATAAATATAGCTGATTGACTCTGGTGTACCTCATAAGCTGGTACAAGAGTGTAAAGCAATTGTATTCCAATAAAGAGCTTAAAAAAAAAAAAGAACCTTTGTAATTTATAGGAAGATGCCAAAATAATATTATTCACAGGAATTTGGAAGAAGCTGATTCCAGCCCTCAAAGATGACTGAAGGGTTCAAGACTTCAGTTAAGGAAGTACATGAAGATGTGGTGGAAATAGAATTAGAAGCAGAGCCTAAAGATGGGACTGAATTGCTGCAATCTGTGATAAAACTTGAATGGATGAGGAGTTGTTTCTTATGGATGAGCAAGGAAAGTGATGAAATCTTTCTTGAGATGAAATCTACTTCTGGTGAAGATACCGTGAATATTGTTGAAATGACAACAAAAGATTTAGAATATGACATAAACAGTCGAAAAAGCAGTGGCAAGACTTGAGAAGATTGACTCCAATTTTGAAAGTTGTATATGTGGGTGAAATGCTATCAAAAAGCATTTCATGCTACAAAGAAATCTTTGTGAATGGAAGAGTCAATCAATGCAGCAAACTTCATTGTTTTCTTAAGATATTTCCACAGCCACTCAAACTGTCAGGAGCCACTACCCTGGTTATTCAGCAACCATCAATATTAAGGCAAGACCCTTCGCCAGGAAAAATACAACTTGCCGAAGGCTCAGATGATGGTTAGCATTTTTAGCAAGAAAGTATTTTTAATTAAAGTGTGCATATTTTAAGACATAATGCTGTTGTACACAGACTATAATATAGTATAAACATAATTTTATGTGCATTGGGAAACAAAAAAAGTGTGACTTGCTTTATTGTAATATTGACTTTATTGTGATGGTCTGGAACTGGACCCACAATATCTCCAAAGTAAGCCTGTATTAGCTATGTAATCTTTGGCAGAATGAGAAAATACCTACAACAAAATGAATAGGAAAGAGTGAGATACACTCTTGCCAAAAAGTCTCACCCCCAGCACAAGGACATAAAATCTGGAAGGAACTCCCAACTGCCAACTTTTCCCTAGGGAATCCATGAGCACTTATACAGTGATACAGTACTACATGTCAATTATACCTCACTAAAACCAGAAAAAATAAATATGAGTTTCCAGGATGTGCTCCAGAGGAAGATATCTGTGAATCTCAGAAACTTATGTGATCAATAATCTCTTTGAAAATAAGTAGGAAGTTGAATTTGTACATAAAAATCAGTTATTAAATAAATTCCTTAAATGTTAGAATAATATAACTAAAGCATTACTTCAGCAAAGAAAGGCTGGAGTTAACAGTAACTGCTCTGTGTGTCCACACTGTTGAAATTTGTGATAAAGATAGTTTGTACAAATACAGAGACACTGCCTAACATATCCTGTGTATAGATCCATATCACTCTACAGAGACGTTTGAAAGGATCCTCTCTTAAGAAATTTCTCTGAATTAAGAAAAAATCAAGCATCCAGGGAGGCTGGCTTTTCTTTTTTTCTTATGTTAATTGTTTTCTGACTGTCCACTATGAAGCTCAGTTGGAGACATTCATGAATTCATTACCATGTTATTCTTCAAGGTAAGATACTATACATAACATTCCCTATAATTGAAAAAGAATAACTGATCCAACTTCCTTTTATTTATCATAGTTTCCAAAAAAAATTTGTGCTACTGTAAAGGGGTTTTGGCAATTGTATAAACAATGTAGTACTTTCATTTGCATTTTATACACAAAGAAAGCTTTTTCACATAAATTTTAGCTACATTTTACTGATGCGTTCTATCAAAAGAATTGTTAAAAACAAGTGATATTCATTGCTTTTCTGTTTGTATTGTCAAGGAGGAATAAATTTTCCTCTACCCTTCTTGGTTCTTCTGGCTTGTCTAAGAATTTATTTGACGTGAGACAGATTAGCTGGAGGAAATCAAACAAAAATTTAATACCACGTACACATGGGAGAACCCTAGGAAAACTGAGTAACTCACAAAAATGGCCTAAGCCATCACCTTAAATAACATCTTCAGCTAAAGATAAGAAGATGTTGGGGGTAGTGGTTTGGGACTTCAAAGGGGAGAGAAGCAATTGACATGGAGTTGGTAAAGCACATGTTTGGTAAACAAATGTTTGCTAGGCCACACAGAGACAGTGGGACACCAACCAAGTGAACTCTGGTCTCTAGGCTCCATCACACCTAGCTCATATTTTTTAATATATCTCTGTCGATAGCTCTGTTCCAGGAACAGGTCCTTTTCCCAAACTCTTCAGGCAGTAAGAGAGAAGTAAAAAGAAAGACTTCCTGAGTCTTCTGTTTCTTAAATATAAACAGCCTAGATGAATCTTTACGCGAAAGAGACACATTTTGGAAAGGAAAATTTTGTTTCCCTACCTATACAATATGTTTTTCATCCACTAGTTATTACAGGGTTTTTAATATAGTGACATTTTCTATGGGCTTAAAAACAGAACTGAGAAAAATGCATTAAAAAATTTGCTGTTTCTGTATAGCATACAGTGTCAGCGATTTACTGAATTACTGCCATTCATTTATTCCCGTTTATTGATCATCTATGCTTGTCAGACAATAATTGGCATTATGTAAAAATGCACTTAAAAAAAAGAGATATGGCCAATGGTCTTTGTAAACTCACTTCCAAGAGGTTTTCTCATGTTCCAAAATGTTATTAAACAAACTATTGATGGTTTGAAGAAAAATCTTTGTTTTTCAAAGCCTCAGCCTTATTTATTTTGAGCTTAACATTTTGAAAACTCTGTTGTCTAGTATTACCAGATTTTGGGGGGTCTATGCACTTATTAATTTATTAAAATAACAATGTATTATGCATCATCAACCATGCATTAGGTATAATTATGCAAAAGAATATTTTTTTTAGTTTGAAGGAATTAAAAAAGCTTAATGAACATTCTTCCATTAGAGGAGTATATAGTCTAGTGAAAAATACCATCACTTTATAGAACCTGTTTCACTACTGGGCATGCATAAAGATGGATAGACTTAGCTCTTAATAAACAGGAAATCATAATATGGGTTGGGCCGCAGACTAAGCTCCATGAATACAAAAATAATAACAATGACATAATAGAAACATTATGACAGTAATAGTTGCTGGTAATTACTAAATGTTAATACTCTGCTAGATGATAAGTTAACCATTCAGTATACACTGTCTATTTTAAATCTTTGTCTTTTAATATGCTGTTGGATTCAGTTTGTTATTATGTTGTTGAGAAGTTTTGCATCTATATTTGTAAGAATTATGATCTGTTGCTTTTGAGTGTGTGGATGTGTGTGCATGTGTGTATGTTATCCTTGTCTGGCTTTGGTATCAGAGTAACACTGGCCTCATAGAATGAGTTAAGGTGTATTCCCTCCTCTCCTACTTTTTTTAGAAGAGTTTGAGAAAGATTGCTGCTAAAAGTCTTTAAATATTTGGTATAATTCACCAATGAGTCCATTGGTCTTGAACTTTTCTTTGTCAGGAGATTTTTGATTACTGATTCAATGTTTTTACTTGTTACAAGTCTGTTCAGATTTTCTATTTCTTCTTGAGTCAATTTTGGTAATTATGGTATTTTTAAGGAATTTGTCATTCCATCTAGCTTCTCTAATTTGTTGATGCATATTTTTTTATAAATTTATTTATTTATTTATTGGCTGCATTGGGTCTTTTTGGCTGCACACAGGCTTTCTGTAGTTGCGGTGAGCAGGGCCTACTCTTCGTGGCAGTGCACAGACTTCTCATTAGTGTAGCTTCTCTTGTTGTGGAGCGCAGGCTCTAGGCACATGGGCTTCATTAGTTGTGGCAGATGGGCTCAGTAGTTGTGGCTTGAGGGCTCTAGAGCACAGGCTCATTAGTTGTGGCACAGAAGCTTAGTTGCTCTGTGGCATGTGGGATCTTCCCGGACCAGTGCTCGAACTTGTGTCCCCTGCACTGGCAGGAGGATTCTTAACCATTGCGCTACCAGGGAAGTCAACATAATTTTTTATAGAATTCTCTTATACTACTTTTTACTTCTCTTGGTCAGTATTGAGCTAGAAAATGTATATGTTTGAAAATAATTGAATCATCCACAACAGATCATTCAACAATCCTGATATAGATGAATGAATCAGATCTTACATGGAAATCTGGAAGCAAAGCACAAGCAGGTGCTGGAGTAAGACTGAGATACAGGGATTGGTGCAAAGTCTATGGAAAGCTGTTTGCTTTTCTGGCTTTTCCTCTGTAAATTTGCAGTGAAACAGCTGATGGTGGGCTTCCGTTTGCTGTTGGTTGGCCTGGCTGGCAGTTAGGAAGGAGATATAAATATCAAACTCACACTAAAATGACACCACTTTGTCTGTCTCTCACCACTTTCAACTGACAACCTTCAGAATTTAATGGATCCTGTTTCACTTTCACCTTCCAAATATTGTGCAACTTTACCTTTGGCCAATTCTAACTTGCAATCATACAAGAAAGAAGATTCTGGAAACCAGGTTGATAATACTGTAACCAACCCAATATATTAACTCCAAACTAAAGTTGTAACAGGAGATAAT
Organism: Hippopotamus amphibius kiboko; assembly: GCF_030028045.1. Classification (NCBI taxonomy): domain Eukaryota; kingdom Metazoa; phylum Chordata; class Mammalia; order Artiodactyla; family Hippopotamidae; genus Hippopotamus; species Hippopotamus amphibius. The sequence goes on along the minus strand of NC_080190.1, from coordinate 150,928,704 downwards.
GTTGTTGCACCAATTTTTCTCATACATTTTAGCTGCCATACCAAAATGAAAACCCTTCCTGTGATGATTTGGACAAAAAGCAGACATTAATGAAAATAGAACTGAAAGACAGAGGGATTCCTTAAACATATTTTCTAGTAGTTGTGCCATCCTGGACATTGATTATGTAAGAAAAATAAAGCTAAATATGGTTAAGGCAGTGTAAATTGGTTTTCCAATACATGCTGCAAAAGAGAATGCTAATGGATGGAAAATTTCATACCAGAAATGAAGGATAAAAAAGGGTAGCTACTTTACCAGAGATTGAGGCCCTAGCTTCAAGCTCATGGTGCTCTCAAAAAAGAATATGTGACATTATTGCTTTCTGAAAGTCATCTGAGTATCAGAGTGACAGATCTTGGAAGAAGATCTAGATAGAACAAAGTATCATAAAAAAATAGAAATAAAAATCAGAAATATAAATCAGGGTAGAAGAGATGGGGTTTTATCATAAGCAATACTAAGACTCATAAACCCCTTGACCCCATCTTTCAAGGTCTTTGATGGCAATTAATACTGAAGATTTTGTTATTATAAAAATAAGTGATGTAAGCCATTGGCAATTGCCTGCACAGATATAATAGCAAAAGGAGAACAAGAATATGAAATGTACATATCTAATTAATGAAGGAGCTTGTATACTTCATCAGCCTCAAAGATGCAAATTGGAGTGTTGATTTAAGAAAGTGTGAATGTCAAAGTTTACTGATGGATTGGAGTCTGCAGTCCTTAACATGCCTTCAGTAGTAAGCCTAAATTGAGAATTAGAAATCAGAATAATCAGGCTATCTCTATTGTTTCAATGTAAAATAATGGTTTATTAATTAAAGAATTGCTGCCAACTGAAGAAGTCATGTTTGTCTCTATGAATCAGAGGAGGGTTGATGAACAGAAAAAAGATGAAAAATAATGCTAATATACAGGAATGATACTTATTCTTAAGTGATAAAAAGAACTATATTTAAATGAACAGAATAGAAATGTATATGTTAAGCTTTCTGTGCCTATTGAAATCATTATCAGATGATCTATTATTTTAGTTTTTATGGTAACATCTTTTTTAAATTATTTATTACTCTAGTAGCACCTCACAACTCAAATATAACTGATAATAGTAGGAAGACAGGATGATACGGCAGTATATACCTAGGTATGGATTTGATCCTTACTTCTACCACACATTGGCTATGTGATTTAGGAGGAATTTATTAACCTTTTTGAGTCTCAGTTTCCTATATTATAAAATTGAACAGTAATATATAGGCAAGTTTTCATGTGGACTTCATGAACAAGTGTATGTAACATAATAGGCTATTTTTAAAAACATTAGTTATAGAAAGCTTATTTCTGCACTTTTTTCTTAGAAATGTCAGTGTTTTATAAAACTTCCTGGTGAAGGAATCTGGGGACTGGAGGAATGCCAAGCAGGAATGTGGCTCTGCTATAACTAGCTTTACTTTGATCTGTTTTTAATCTTGAGATTTCATGTAAGATTTTGTGTAAAATAGGGATTAGTGACAGAAGTATAGTATACATTAGGATTTGATCTTTCCAGTTAACAGTATTCAGTCCCCATGTTTCCCTTTTAGTTCCTATAACTGTTTGAAGAGATGTTTTTAATCTCTGTATTATGGAAAAATAAAATGAAGCTTTGAGTTTCCAGAGCTATAACTAACACCTGGATCTTCTGACCCCAAGACTGGGCTTTTGATCCTTAAAATATCACAATAGCCTTATAAGATAGAAAAGGCAGCACTGGTATCTAACAATAAACCTCAGACTGAAGGTTGTAGTGCAAATGAGGTGAGTTCACCATTTGAACACAGAACTTTTGCTACTGGATCAATACACTCTCTTTTTCAGCATCCTGGGTGCCAAATTAATTAATATCATATTATAATGTATGAGGGTGAGTCAAAAATTATACGCACTCTGGTAATATTAAAACTTCTGTTGGCTGCACAGTCTTATCAGTACTTTCCATTCAAGACTACTGTCTCCCCAGTCACTGCTGTGCAGGTGTGAACGTGTTACATCAATTCATTTGTAACTGCAGTGTGAGCAAAAATGGATGCCCCACTTGTGATTTGCACGAAAGAAGAGCAGCACGCAATGATTCATTTTTTGTGGTCTGAGGGTGTACCTGGTGCCATTATTTATCGAAGACTTTGTGTGCAGTGTGGAGAAAGTGTTTTGTCACGAAGAAATGTGTATGAATGGATAGAGAAGTTCAAGGAGGGTCCCACAAGTGTCAGCCATCAAGCAGGAGCCGGATACCCATCCACATAAAGATGTGAGGACAGCAGTGCATTTGTGGCTCACAGCTCAGCCTAAAACATTTTTTAATGAGAGAATATGAAATCTTGTTGACAGATGGACAAAATCTATTGAAAAGCAAGGAGATTATGTCGAAAAATGATGTATTTGTCTTTTCTAAAAGTTAATTAAAATAAATTCTACAGCCAGAGTGTGGGTAACTTTTCTCACCCTCATATATGGTAAGTTTATTAAATAACTTCCTATCCTAAACACATTGCTTTTAACATTATGATCTGAGATCAACATTTTAGATGATAGAGAGATTCAATTTATTATGCTTTGACTTGAAAATAAATACTTTTCCCTGTAAGTACTATTGAATTTCATTTTATCTGGCTTTTAAAATTTGAGAAGTAATTTATAAAATATTTTCAAATTTGTTTTTCTATTTGCTAAACTTTGAGTGCTGATCTTTTAACCAGTTGTATTTTTGATAGAAAAAAATGCCTTGAGCATAGTCAAAGCCCTCTAATAATTTCATATCATTGAGAGTCTTTAAATAGTTGACTTATGTACATTTTAAAGAAAACTTTGTTAATTTTATAGTTAGAAAACAAAATTGTTTTCTATATATCAAGTCCATGTGTTTATATCTGTATGTGTGGATGTTTCTATGTGTGCATATAGGATAAGATTTATTATATATTATGTTGTTATTCAAGATTAGATTACTATTTTTATATTATTCTCAGGCTCAACACCAGGTTATTCTTCCCATAGTCAAACACAAACTGAAGAATAAGATTATCTAAAATCTCCCACACCAACTAGGGTATGCATGAAATTAATTACTCAGAAAAAAAATGTTCATTTTCATGCTTCCCCACACAGAGTATAAACATTTGTATTTTTTTCTGCATATAACTTTGTTATATATCTAATTTTACCCTCTTTGTTTTTCCATTCTTGAGCTGCTGTGCCTGGTTTTCTAAATTCTCATGGTATTTGAAGCATTGCCCCTTAACATGCCCATGTCGTACCTATAAGAAATTTTCATTAGTTTTGAATGTGTATTCTAAAAGGACACAAATTCTTAGACTCTAAGGTATAAAATATTAACTACTTTGTAAAAAACTGATGAATAATGGCAATAAAACATTAAACATTAATTCTTAGACTCTTACTATTTTTCATGGGGCATCTCAACCAAATAATGTTTCATGGACAGAGTTTGAGAAATTCTGATTTACACTATGAAATGTTTTTCTTTTATATGTACTTGGAAGGATGTGCTCAATTAACAGGGAAGCTGGAATGAGCACTATAAGTTTTGAAATTGTATTTATAGTCCTCCATCATACCTGAGAAAAATAGCTTTTCTTCACCAGAAATAGTTATTTGGCCAGAATCCTTGTAAAAGATGGTTCAGAAAACTAGGACACTATCCTTCCCATGTTCATTCATACTAACCCAAAGCAATTATAATGCATCTCTGTTCTTAAATAAGAATTTAATTAAAGGCAAGAAAACAAAGATATTTATATAATATCTGTTATAAATCTCTGGACAGATCCCTCTCCCCTCCAGTTGTCTTCATTTCCTTGGTATTCTTTCACTTTATACATTTGACTGCTCACAATGTTCTTCACGTCAGCTAGCACACAAAAGTATATTCTTGCATAGACACCATACATGTCACTCAAACCACAGCAGAATTCTTTCCAGGACTTTGTACTTTTATAACTGCTTTCATCCATGGATCTCATAAAACCTGGCAAACATGATCTCATTAATTCCTTAGAATAATCCTGTGAAGTTGGTGGGTGGCCGGTATTGTTAACCCAGTGTTATAAAGCATTTTATCCAGTTTACATAAAGCATTACTCTCCATGTTATGTAGTTTTTATGAGTGAGTAATGTGACCAAGGACATAGGAAATACAATGCAGACCTAGGAAAAGAACCTGTGCTAACAAGAAAGGCCCAGCACCTCGTCTCTTTAGATGTTGCTTCTCTTTTGTGTTGTAACAGGCTCAGAATATGCTCAATTCTGACATATCATCTTTACCATTATTTTTTTGAATTGCTACAGTCCTTATGAGGATTATGTTATTCTTCGCTTATTTTTTCTTCTGTGTCCTAGAGTGAATAGTCTGCATGAAATACATAAAATAAAATGTGCTTACAAGGTGTATCTCAAACCCTATTATAAACCTACTAAATAACACTTCATTTATATAAACTACACATCAGGAATCACTGAGTTTATTAACCTTATTAATTAGACACACTTTATCATTAAAAATAATAATCTTTAATTTCAGGATAATGGTCACTTCTAGGTTTAGGAAGGGTAATACAGGAGGGGGTATACATATGATTTTAGTAATTTTATAATATTTATTCTTTAAATTAGGTGTGAATATAAGATATATATTATTTGTGTTTTTAAAAATGTATCTAACATTATATAATCAGTAGAAAGAAAGGACAAGTGTGTTCATAATGTTAGCAAGCAATGAGATAAATCATGTAAAAAAGAATCAGATTTGGTGATGGGGTTGCTTGAATAGTTGAATAAATTTTAGATGTATTATGTTGAATCATCTGTTACATTGAGAAGGTATTGAATAGCATATAGAGAGCTGAAGCCCAGAGAGACAACTGAGATGGAGTTCTTGATTTGGAGATCATTGACATTAATTTTCATTGAGGCTAAGGGAGTAGCTAAAATCTCCTTGAGAGTTCAGCTTGTAGATGAGGGAGAAGATAATCCCTGAGATTTTATGGTGAGATAAAGCAACTTCAGTGAGAGAAGGCAGAAGGGAAGTCAAGTAAAGAAAATCATATAAAGGGTTTTCAGCTCAGAGTGCAACAATGTTCCCCAGGTTTTGTCCCTGTCCCTCTTCTAGGGGTATAATTTTTCTCTTGTGACTTTGAAATATCCTAGGATATTGCTCACAGACATTCTTCAGCCATTTTTAAATTGGTTTGGTTGTGAAGGAGAGAGAGACTAGAGATAGGGCGCTAGCTGGAGGGGATATGGATGTTTCTTTCTTTTTCTTTTTTGAAACAGATTGGAGAAATGTGAACAAGTACCCAGTCAATAAAAATAGGTAGGAAGAAATTGATGACATAAGAATGCAGTAGCAGAACTTCTCTGGTGGCACAATGGTTAAGAATCCTCCTGCCAATGCAGAGGACACAGATTTGAGCCCTGGCCCAGGCAGATCCCACATGCCTCGGAGCAACTAAGCCCATGTGACACAACTACTGAAACTCGCACCCCTAGAGCCCGTGCTCTGCAACAAGAGAAGCTGACGCAACGAAAAGCCTGCACACAGAAATGAAGACCCAACACAGCCAATAAATAAATAAATGAATTAAAAAAAAATGCAGTAGCCAGTCTGCTACTTTGTTATGGAGCAACAGATCATAGAACCAAATAGAAATCTGTTAGAAATAAAAAACGGCAAAATCACGTAGAAGAGGTTGATTTCCATAATTGATAATGCAATAGTAATTATTGCTCATAATTTTATACTTAACATATGCCAGGCACTATTCTAGCTGCATTAAATATGTTGCCATCTACATCTCATAATTCCACAAGTTAGTACTATTATTATCCTCCCAATTAACATACAAGAAAGTGAGACACAAAAAGGATGAAGAACTTAGATGAGATTTGCACTTAGGAAACATGTTTTCACATTCTGGACTCTTAAGTACTCTGCCATGCTGTCATTCTAGGGCCAGGTCTTTGAGAGTGAACAGGGAGATCAAGAAGACAGGTAAGGAATCATAGGTTCATTGACAGCTGAAAATTGGAGCCCAAAGTGCCACTGAGATTAGGCTCATCATGAAATTGTGAGGATGCTGAAGGGCAAAATGTGTTGATTAATCTAGTAAAGCCACACATGATTTTCTGGTTTACTCCTTTTGGAAATATTTTCTAAAAATGCTAACATATAGGGCAAGATGTTCTTCCAATGATATTATAGGAAAATTGGTTCACTGAGATAAACAGACAAATACATACATTAATTCTAATAGCCCCACAAGTAATCCAGTGAATAAATCACCTAGATTTTTCTATTACAGCACTTTCTAGTATACTTCTAAAATGCACCATGTTTAAACAATTTTCATAAAAGATGTTCTAAAGTTACATAGTATTTACAGAGTTGAGATGTCTTCACTTGTTTATAACATTCACTATTAAGTTTTAACAGACATATGAGTTTATAGAGGACATTTTCAAATTAGAATAAAAGACAAAAAGTAGGTGTTTCTCCTGATTATGATACTAAATGCCTTTTCTGACCTGAATATAGAGAACAAATGAGAGCTGTAGGTACAGACTGAGGGTGATAAATGACCCAGCAGATGCACTGGAGAAATAAACATATGTGTCTGTGACAGAAATTTGCAGTTCAAACCGAAGTGATAAAACCAAACTGATCTTTGATTTCAGGAACCAAAAAGCATCCTACTTCCTGTGTCTTTATGAAGATAAAAGCATATAACACCTCACTGAAAAGGAAACTATAATCATTCCATGCACATTACCTGCATATGGAAGCAATGTTGAGGATAAGGTAGTTTTCTGTTTTTTTATTTTCTAAACAGAAATTTTTTAAAGACAAATCAATTTATAACAACAGTGAAGCATAAATTATTTCTAAAAGTTATCAAAAGATAATGCTTTAAAAATATTTTAAAAGCATTCTTACAGTAGAGCTCTCTTTTCCTTTCAAATAAATTGTCTTTACAAATTCTTCATCTTAGTTGAAATCTCATACTGTATTTTCTACTTAGGTATTATAGACCAAATAATTTTCAAGTTTTTCTTTCTAGATTTGTATTCCTTTATTAACTAATATAGATTACAAATAAGTTTAAAATATATTTAAAATGAAATTTAATATAATTAATTTGTACATGATTCACATATAAAATTTTGAAAGCATATAAAATTAAATTTATATCTCATAATCACTGTACTCAGAGATAAGCATTGTTAATACTTTTGTATATAGCTCTTAAATCTTTTTCTATAAAAAAGTGTTGTTTTAAAGGAGTAATTGTACTCTGTGTACTTTAAAAACACTTTATTTGAAATCATTTCAAGCTTACACAGAAAGCTAAGAATAAAAATTCTACAGGGAACACTCATATGATCTTTACCTAATTTAATTATTGTTAACATTTTGTGTCACTTGATTTATGTACATACTATTTTAAATATACCTTTTGTCATCCACTCTGTTCTGAATAGTTTAAATATCAGTAAGTATTCTTTTATAACTTAATGGATGAAATATTTAATTGCATCTTTATAATACAATGCTTGATTTTTTGTAGACAGTACACCTTCTAAATCAGAATGCTCATAAAATGTAAAATATTGATTGAGAAATCATTTGGCAAATTATAAGAGGCTATGAAAATTTAAAGTCTTAGAAAAAGTTTAAGGACAAGTTTTGGTTAATTGCCAGAAGAATTCTTATTACCATTATTTCAACATTTAAAAAAATTTTTAAATCCTACTTTGGCTTGTTTTAGGTTCTGATTTCAGATAGCTTCATTGTTTATTTGCTTGTTTGTGTGTGTGTTTATTTTGTTAGTTTATTTTATTTTTTGATAATGCCATCCAATTCTTGTAATCAATTCTGCATTAAGTACAACAACTGCAATTTGTTTTAGATTTTATTTATTTTCATCATTTGCTCACATGATAATCAGATCACTTCTTTTGCTCCCATTGAATACTCTTGTGTTTTGGTTGGTATTTCAACAGTCAAAAATAGCTTTCTACCTGCAAATTTACTTCTTTAAGCATTTTTCTGAAATCATCATGTCTTAAAATATTGTCTTTTCTTACTGAATTATAGGCTTAAAAAACCACCCCTTTTGGACTCCGGTTGTTAATCTGTAAAAAGGTATTCATATTAATTTTGTTTATTTCAACATGTTAGTTGTTCTAAAATCTATTCATTGTAATTACTATTTGTCACATTTATGTCCAAACATATTTTTTTTGAAAGTTGCCTGTGCTTGAAAAGCTGTTTTATCATACAGGTCAGCATTCCAAATGAATGAAATGTTAATGATATACTCATTTACTGTCATTTAAATCAATTATTTATTTAAATTATTTAAATCTATTATTTTACTGGGTAAAAAGTATTGATTTTCAGGTATTCTTTCCAACAGAAGAAATATCTTTTGAGTTCCCATGATGTTCTAAGTACTGTCCTTGGCTTTAGGACTAATGATAGTGACCACATGAAGGTCATACTCTCATGAAGCAACATCCTAATTTCTAGACATAGATGATAAACAAATAAACCTGTAATATTTATTTTGGTAGTAAATACTATCAATAAAAGTTAAGGTACATTTCTATTAGCTATGTTAATACCTGGATATGTAGAAATACAATGTATGAGTTTCCCATTCAAAATCTTTCAACTTTGCAAGTTATTAGGTTTGTAATGTATATGGTTCACTATATTTTATTTTATATTTTTAAGAACTTTTATTGGGATACAGTTAACATACAATAAACTGCATATATTTAGGGTGTACAATTTGGTATCCCGATCTCCCAATTCATTCCCCACCAATCCTCCTCGCTTTCCCGACTTGGTGTCCGTATATTTATTCTGTGCATTTCTGTCTCTGTTTCTGCCATGCAAACCGGTTGATTTGTACCATTTTTCTATAGTCCACATATATGTGTTAATATACTATATTTGTTTTCCTCTTTCTGACTTATTTCACTCTGTATGACAGTCTCTAGGTCCATCCATGTCTATACAAATGTCCCAGTTTCATTGCTTTCTATAGCTGAGTAATATTGCATTGTATATATGTACCACATCTTTTTTATCCATTCATCTGCTGATGGACATTTAGGTTGCTTCCATGTCCTGACTATTGTACATAGTGCTGCAATGAACATTGGAGTGCATGTGTCTTTTTGAATTATGGTGTTCTCTGGGTATATGTCCAGGAATGGGATTGCTGGGTCATAAGGTAACTCTATTTTTAGTTTTTTAAGGAACCTCCATACTGTTCTCCATAGTGGCTGTATCAATTTACATTCCCACCAACAGTGCAAGAGCATTCCCTTTTCTCCACACCTCCTCCAGCATTTACTGTTTGTAGATTTTCTGATGATGCCCATTCTAACTGGTGTGAGGTGATACCTCATTGTCGTTTTGATTTGCCTTTCTCTAATAATTAGTGACGTTGAGCAGCTTTTCATGTGCCTCTTGGCCATCCACACATCTTCTTTGGAGAAGTGCCTATTTAGGTCTTCTGCCTATTTTTTGATTGGGTTGTTTGCTTTCTTGATATTGAGCTGGATGATTTGTTTGTATATTCTGTAGATTAATCCTTTGTCTGTTGATTTGTTTGCAAATATTTTCTCCCATTCTGAGGGTTGTCTTTTCATCTTGCTTATACTTTCCTTTGCTGTGCAGAAGCTTTGAAGTTTCATTAGGTCCCACTTATTTACTTGTTTTTATTTCCATTACTCTAGCAGTTGGGTCAAAAAAAATCTTGCTGTGATTTCTGTCAAAGAGAGTTCTTCCTGTGTTTTCCTCTAGGAGTTTTATAGTGACTGGCCTTACATTTAGGTCTTTAATCCATTTGGAGTTTATTTTTGTGTATGGTGTTAGGGAGTGTTCTAATTTCATTCTTTTACACGTAGCTGTCCAGTTTTCCCAGCACCACTTATTGAAGAGGCTGCCTTTTCTCCATTGTATATCCTTGCCTCCTTTGTCATAGATTTGTTGACCATAGTTTATCTCTGGGCTTTCTATGCTGCTCCATTGATCTATATTTCTGTTTTTGTGCCAGTACCATACTGTCTTGATCACTGTAGCCTTGTAGTAGAGCCTGAAGTCAGAAAGCCTGATTCCACCAACTGCATCTTTCCTTCTCAAGATTGTTTCGGCTATTTGGGGTCTTTTGCATGTCCATACAAATCATAAAATTTCTTGTTCTAGTTCTGTGAAAAATGTCACTGGTAATTTGATAGGGATTGCATTGAATCTGTAAATTGTTTTGGGTAATATAGTCATTTTCACAATGATAATTCATCCAATCCAAGAACATGGTATGTCCCTCCATCTGTTTGTGTCGTCTTTGATTTCTTTCATGAGTGTCTTATAGTTTTCTGAGTATAGGTCTTTTACCTCGTTGGTTAGTTTTATTCCTAGGTATTTTATTCTTTTTGTTGCAATGGTGAATGGGATTGTTTCCTTAATTTCTTTTTCTGATCTTTCATTGTTAATGTATAGAAATGCAAGAGATTTCTGTGTGTTAATTTTGTATCCTGCAACTTTACCAAATTCATTGATTAGCTCAAGTAGTTTTCTGGTGATATCTTTAGGATTTTCTATGTGTAGTACCATGTCATCTGCAAACAGTGACAGTTTTACTTCTTTTCCAATTTAGATTCCTTTTTCTTCTCTGATTGCTGTGGCAAGGACTTCCAAAATTATGTTGAATAGTAGTGGTGAGAGTGGACATCCTTGTCTTGTTCCTGACCTTAGAGGGAATGTTTCCAGTTTTTCACCATTGAGAATGATGTTTGCTGTGGGTTTGTCACATATGGCCTTTATTATGTTGAGGTAGGTTCCCTCTATGCCCACCTTCTGGAGAGTTTTTGTCATAAACAGGTGTTGAATTTTGTCAAAAGCTTTTTCTGCATCTATTGAGATGACCATGTGGTTTTTATCCTTCAGTTTGTTAATATGGTGTATCACATTGATTGATTTTATGTATATTAAAGAATCCTTGCATTCCATGATAAACCCCACTTGATCATGATGTATGATCCTTTTAATGTGTTGTTGGGTTCTGTTGGCTAGTACTTTGTTGAGGATTTTTGCCTCTAAATTCATCAGTGATATTGGTCTGTAATTTTCTTTTTTTGTAGTATCTTTGTCTGGTTTTGGTGTCAGGGTGATGGTGGCCTCATAAAATGAGTTTGGGAGTGTTCCTTCCTCTCCAAAGTTTTGGAAGAGCTTGAGAAGCATGGGTGTTAGCTCTTCTCGAAATATTTGATAAAATCCACCTGTGAATCCATCTGATCCTGGACTTATGTTTGTTGGGAGATTTTTAATCACAGTTTCAATTTCATTACTTGTGATTGGCCTGTTCATATTTTCTATTTCTTCCTGATTCAGTCTTGAAAGGTTATACCTTTCTAACAGTCTGTCCATTTCATCCAGGTTGTCCATTTTATTGGCATATGGTTGCTTGTAGTAATCCCTTATGGTGCATTTTATTTCTGCAGTGTCCATTGTAACTTCTCCTGTTTCACTTCTAATTTCATTGATTTGAGTCCTCTCCCTCTTTTTCTTGATGAGTCTTGCTAGAGGTTTATTGATTTTATCTTCTCAAAGAACCAGCTTTTAGTTTTATTGATTTTTGCTGTTGTTTTCTTTGTTTCTATGTCATTTATTTCTGATCTGATCTTTATGATTTCTCTCCATCTACTAACTTTTTTTGTTTGCTCTTCCTTCTCTAGTTTCTCTAGGTGTAAGGTTACATTGTTTATTTGGGATTTTTCTTGTTTCTTGAGGTAGGATTGTGATGCTATAAGCTTCCCTGTTAGAACTGCCTTTGCTGCATCCCATAGGTTTTGGATTGTTGTGTTTTCATTGTCATTTGTCTCTAGGCATTTTTTGAGTTCATCTTTGATTTCTTCAGTGATAACTTGGTTATTTAGTAGCATATTGTTAGCCTCCATGTGTTTGTGTTTTTTACAGTTTTTTTTCTGTAATTGGTTTCTAATCTCACAGCATTGTGGTTAGAAAAGATGCTTGATACGATTTCAATTTCCTTGAATTTACCAAGGCTTGATTTATGACCCAAAATGTGATCTATCCTGGAGAATGTTCCATGTGCACTTGAGAAGAATGTGTAATCTGTTGTTTTGGATGTAATGTCCTGTAGATATCTATTAAATCAAGCTGATGTATTGTGTCATTTAAAGCTTGTGTTTTCTTATTAATTTTCTGTCTGGATGATCTGTCCATTGGTGTAAGTGGGGTGTTAAAATCCCCCATTATTATTGTGTTACTGTCAATTTCCTCTTTCATAGTTGTTAGCATTTGCCTTATGTATTGAGGTGCTTCTATATTGGGTGCATATATATTTATAATTGTTATCTCTTTTTCTTGGATGGATCCCTTGATCTTTATGTAGTGTCCTTTCTTGTCTTTTGTAATATTTTTTATTTTAAAGTCTATTTTATTTGATATGAGTATTGCTACTCCAGCTTTCTTTTGATTTCCATTTGCATGGAATATCTTTTTCCATCCCCTCACTTTCAGTCTGTATGTGTCCCTAGGTCTGAAGCGGGTCTCTTGCATATATATGGGTCTTGTTTTGGTATCCATTCAGCCAGTCTGTTTCTTTTGGTTGGTGCATTTAGTCCATTTGCATTCAAGGTAATTATCAATATGTATGTTTCTGTTACCATTTTCTTAATTTTTTTTTTGTAGGTATATGGTTCACTGTATAACTGATCCATCTCTCAAAACATTAATTTTTAGAAATTACATTACATTGACAAGTAACAAGAAGACAAAACAGTAAACATAGATTTTTCACATGAGCTCAGAAATCATAGGTGCTTAGGTCTACCAATTCAGTACTTAATAGTGCTGTATTTAGTTGCTTAATTATGTGAAGTAATATTCTACTTATATATTCAATTTACCAATGGTTTAAATACTTGTTCAGATTCAAATAATTGTTGAACCATGTTTTTTTGACATTCACCCAGTTCCCTAGAAATGACAAAAGAATAATTTGGCTTTTCTTTTTTCTGTCATGGTTATGCCTAACCATAGATGTAAGGATTTCATATCTAACTGAGGAGAATTTTAGTAACGTAGAAATATCAAGTTAGTAGTTCCTTTTGTTAGTTTTTATCACATGCAATGCAGATAAAACATTGAGCACTAGCTATCGAACTCCCCTGGACCACTACCTGATGAAAACTGTTTTGACAAGAAACTTTTCCTCTATGTTACTGAAAGCCTTATTTTTGAAAAATACAATGTTTTCTACATGGGTTTACTGCTTGTCAAAATATTTGTTTGTAATTATGGAGACACAAATGATGTGTTCTCTGATTTGGACTGATAAGAATTAGTGATCTTATCATAAAAGGTAAACATTTTGACATTTCAGTTTTTATTTTGTGTTTTTATTAAACTTTTCATTAAGGGCATGCTGCTACTTATAAACTGTAAATTTGACAAACAGGACATCTAGCATCTTGTTTGGCAGAAAAAATAAATCCTTATTTTTTTTCAATTCATTTTTCAGCTGTAAAAGGAAAAAATTCGCTAATAAATTAAACACAAAGTCTAGCAATGACAAGAGATGGTACTTTTCAGTGTTATACTTGGAATGAATAAATAAAAATTATAAAAATTACAGTCAGCCAGGCATGTAAGTTTGAACTTGAGACAAATTAAATGTTTTTATTTTCAAGTAAACAAATCATTATAACCCTTGGTTTGCAAAGTTATGGTAGGTATTTTACATTTTATAATATAGTTACTGACTAAAATCCAATAAAATTTTATTTGTAGAGGACCTTGAGGCCACTTGCATTTTTTCAATAAACCTTCATAAACAGAAATTTATGTTTACACACATAAAGAATTTAAAAGTGATGCTCAGCCATCTGGTGATGTAAAAAGCAGTCTCATAACCAAGGTGAACTAGGGTGAATGCCTCCATGAATGAGGTTAGAATTTGTCATCTTAAAGGTTAGTATTCACTCAAAAGAATCATTTGTTCAATTAAATATCTGTACCCAGAGATCTATAGTGTGCTGGAAAGAGAAATAGATTGATGTTCAAATGGCTCAGTTTAAGTCTATCACTGCGGTTGTTGGGCTTCAGCCAAGTCACTGACTACTTATAGTTTTCTTATTAACAAAATATAATTTTGTGAAAATTTAATAAATTATGAGAAGACATTTTTAAAAATGTAAATCTATATATGTGGGTGAGTCAAAAATTTTCTGCACTCTGGCTGTAGAATTTACTTTAACTTTTAGAAAAGACAAATACATAATTTTTTGACATAATCTCCTCACTTTTCAATACATTTTGTCCATCTGTAAACAAGCTTTCAAATTCCCTTATTAAAAAATGTTTTAGGCTGAGCTGTGAGCCATGAATGCACCTCTGTCTTCACTTCTTCATCAGAAGTGAAGCTTCATCCTTGTAGAGCTGCTTTCAGGGACCAAACAGGTGAAAATCTGATGGTGCAAGATCAGGACTATAGAGAGGATGCTTTAACACCTCAAAACGAAGTAATCCATGACTGACTTAGGTTGCAAAAAGTTTGTGTGAGATGGATACTGAAACAACTCAAGGAAGAGCATAAACAGAAGCGTTTGGACATCTGCAAACAAAATTTGTGTCAATACTCTAAGGAAGGTGAAAGTTTCTCAAAGAGAATCATTACTAGTGATGAAACATGGATTCATCACTACAAGCCCAAGAATAAATGGCAGAGTGTGGAATGGAAACATCCTCAATCACCAACCAAGAAAAAGTTCAAAAGTCAACCATCAGCTGGAAGATTGATGCTTACAGTTTTCTGGGATTCTCAAGAGCCAATATTGGAACACTATCAGGAAAAAAGTTCAACAATCAACCGTGCTCATTATAGTGAGATGCTTATTGAAGAGCTGAAGCCTAAACTTCAGATTAAACACAGAGGACTGCTATCCAAGGGCATTGTGATCTTGCATAACAATGAACTTCTGCACATTTTTGCCCACACTGTCAACACTCTGCAAAAACTTCATTTTGAGGTGTTAAAGCATCCTCCATATAGTCCTGATCTTGTTCCTGTTTGATCCCTTGAAAGAATTCATGGCTTGCAGCTCAGCCTAAAACAGTTTTTAATGAGGGAATATGAAAGTTTGTTGACAGATGGACAAAGTGTATTGAAAAGCAAGGAGATTATGTTGAAAAAATGATGTATTTGTCTTTTCTAAAAGTTAATTAAAATAAATTCTACCTCCAGAGTGCGGATAATTTTTGACTCACCCTTGTACAATTGTAAATGTTGCTTAAAGTATATATTGACTATTTAGCTTTTTAAAAAAATAAATTTATTTATTTATTTGTTTGTTTATTGACTGTGTTGAGTCTTTGTTGCTGTACAAGGGCTTTCTCTAGTTGCGGTGAGCAGGGGCTACTCTTCATTGTGGTGCACGGGCTTCTCATTGCAGTGGCTTCTCTTGTTGCAGAGCACTGGGTTTAGGCACATGGGCTTCAGTAGTTGTGGCACATGGGCTCAACAGTTGTGGCTCACAGGTTCTAGAGTGCAGGCTCAGTAGCTATGGTCCATGGGCTTAGTTGCTCCCAAGCATGTGGGATCTTCCTGGAGCAGGGATTGAACCTATGTCCCCTGCATTGGCAGGTGGATTCTTAACCACTGTGCCACCTAAGAAATCCCTATTAAGCTATTTTAAGTTATTAGTAACTACACAATAGAAATAAAATCATAGACTTTATACTGACTTGGATTTTCTATAAAGAATACATTTCTAATTTCTGGGTCTGGAAGATAATGACAGTAATCAGAATCTCTACCCTTCCATCTTCAGAAAGAAAGAGAGATAGGAGAGACATGGAGAGAGGGAGAGACAGAGAGACAGAGAGATCAGCCCAGGAGACAAATACACATGACCTACCTTTTAAAAGCAGTTGGAGGCAGAGTTTGCTACAAACACCAAACTCCACCAGAGCTCTTACCCAGATGCCAGCATGTCAGGGGAGAGAGTGCTTAAGAGAATATGAGAAAAGAGGAGAGAAAGGAGGAGGACATAGATGAAATATGCAAAATCACTACTAGGAAGACCAAGCCAAACGTTTAATATTTAAAGGACCATAGGTCTAGGAATTGTTACTTCACAGCTCACTACAAGTAGGGGTTTGAAGGTGTGGATAAAAGTGAGAGCCTTGGAGAAGCATTGCCACTGGAGAAATCAGACACATAAGGAAGTGGTAGTACCCCATGTTAAAGAGGCAGTGAGAGGGAAGAAGAAAGTAAGGGGAAGATTTAAAAATTCTTATAGGAATAAAAAACAAGATACCCTTCACCACTCACCAATCAATAAAATTATTATCCTTCACTATACTGACAGAAGATGGTATACTTGAACTAGAACCAGTGTCTGGAAACTTCTAGAAACAGATGAAACCTCAATTTAAATCATACAAATATATTGTAAAAGAATTTAAATCAAAACATTTCAGCTGATGAAATCTTCCCACAACAAAACAAAACAACCAAGTGTTGAAAGAAAATTTAGTGTCACGCAACACTCAAAATTGAAATAAAAATCTTCAAATGAGTGTTCAGAGGTATGATGAAAAGAGGATTAGGAATTCAAAAATCATAATAAAAAGGAACAAAAAAATCAGGAAGAATTGCAATTAGATTCAGTAAAACAGAGGAAAATAATAATTGGAGGAGACTAATAACTGATAGCTCCCTAATTTTTGTCCCCTTTTCCAACTTAGGACCAACTAGAGAAAGCCAAATACATATTTACTAACCAAGCACATAGGATGCCTTGCTTCTAGGTAACCCTCTACAGCTTTCCTATGCCAACAGCCTTACATCAGAGCGCACCGAAGGCCTCTCTTTTTTCCACCATAAGCTTTCCCACTCCTCTGCCTAGCTTTGAGTCTCTGACAAAATGTGACAGTGCCTGACTCTCTCTATAGCAAGGTTGGAATAAAAGGCATTTTCCTGTTCAAAAACAAACAAATAAACAAACAAAAAATGAAGAATAGAAGATAATTATCAAGACAGTGTGGTATTGGTGAAAGAATAGACAAACAGATTAATGGAACACAGTAGCAAGCCCAGAAATAGACCCACACAAATACAGTAAATAGAACTTTGACAAAGAAGCTAAAGCAATTGAATGGAATAAAGATTTTCTTTGCAACAAACGGTGCTGAAATAACTGGGCATTCACATGCAAAAATATGAATCTTGATACAGACCTCATATCATTCACAAAAATTAACTCAAAATAGATAACAGATCTAAATGTAAAACACAAAACCATAAAATTCCTAGAAAACACAGGAGAAAATCTAGATGACCTTGGGTATGGTGATGACTTCTTAGATACAACACCAAAGGCATAATACATGAGGGAAAGAATTGATAAGATGGAATTCATTAAAATTAAAAATTTTGCTCTGTGAAAGACCATGTTAAGAGAATGACAAGACAAGCCACTGACCAGGAGGTAATATTTGCAAAGACACCTCTGATAAAAGACTGTTATCCAAAATATGCAAAAAACTCTTAAAAGTCTACAATAACAAAACAAACAATCCACTTTAAAAATGGGCCAAAGACTTTAACAGAAACCTCACCAAAGAAAAAACACCAATGGCAAATAAGCATATGAAAAGATACTTCACATTATGTTTTTCGGAGAAACGCAAATTAAAACAATGAGATGCCCCTACACACCTATTAGAATAGCCAAAATCTGGAACCCTGACAACATCAAATGCTGGCAAGGTTGTGCAGCAGGAGGAACACTCATTCATTGCTGATGGGACTGCAAAATGGTACAGCCACTTTGAAAGGCCGTTTAGTGGTTTCTTAAAAAATTCAACCTACTCTTACCATATGATCCAACAATCAAGCTCCTTAGTATTTACCCAAAGGAGTTGAAAACATGGGCACACAGAAACCTGCATATGGATGTTTATAACAGCTTTATTTATAATTTCCAAAACTTCAAAGCAACCAAGATTTCCTTCAGTAGGTGAATGAATAAATAGCTCTGGTGCAGCTAGACACCAGAATACTATTCTACACTTTATCCATTCATCTGTCAATGAACATTTAGGTTGTTTCCATATCTTGGACATTGCAAATAATGCTACATAAACACAGTACTGCATATATTACATCTCTTTAAGATTCCAATTTTAAATGTTTTCTTTTGATATATAACTGTAAGTGGGACTGCTGGATAATAACACAGTTCTGTTCTTAATTTTTTGAGGAAACTGCATACTTTTTCCATTCAGCTACCATTACTTTTTCATTTTTTTTGCCTACTTTCCTCTTTTCACCTGCTAATTTCTGGACTCCAGATACATGTATATTAGACCACTAGATACTGTTTATAAGTCACTGAGACTTTCTTTTCAGTGCTTTTTTCTCCATGTTCCATTTCAGTTACTTTCTACCAATGTGCTCATTGATCGTTTATCCCACAATGATTAAACTCCTATAATCCCATCCAGTTAATTTTACTTATAGATATTGTGCTTTTTTTAATGTCTAGAAGATCTTGCAGCTCCCTTTTATATTTCCATTTCTTTGCATATTACGTTCACGTTTTTATTTAAATAGAGGTATATTATCGTAAGAAGCTGTTATTCTGTTATTTCTGGGTTTCTTTCTATTGACTGATTTTTTCTCCTAAGTAGTCATTACATTCTCTTGCTTCTTCAATTTGGTTATTTTGAATTTTGTTTTTGTGTGTCTGGTTTGTTATCTTCCTTGAAAGTGAATTGGAGTTAGTTCTGGGAGGCAGTTAAGTTACTTTGGTTCAGTTTTATCCTTTGGAGGCTGGTTTTTAAGCCATATGGTGGTATGTGCAGAGAGAATAACCTTTACTGTAAGGCTAGTTTAGCCAAAACATGAAGGTGTTCTCTTTCTGGGATCGCTAGTAAATGCCCCGAGTGATCATTGAGGACTACCCACTCTGACTGCTTGATATTCAAACAGTTCTCAGCCCTAAAGTTGCTCTGGGAATCATTTAGCTCCCAATACTCTGATCACTCCGGCTCAGAATTCTGGAGTTTCATTCCGTGCATATACTTCTTTGTATTCAGCAAAGACTTAAGGGGACTCCCTAGAATTGTTTTACTGCATATTTTCTCCTCAGTAATACCTCACCACACAATTTCCATCTGCCTCAGCCTACTTGATTCGCGAAAACTACTATGCCCTGTTTGGTTTTCCCCTCCCTGCTTACACAGCACAGAAACTGAATCCAGAGAGAAAGCTAGAGAAATTGCATGACTAATCTCATTTGTTTCCCTTTACTTAGGGATCACAGTCCTGTGATGTCTCTTGTTCAGTGTTTGAAAACTGTAGTTTCATATGTCTGCCTTGTTTCTAGTTTTTTATGACTAGAGGGAAATTACTTCCTGATACCCTGCCATGTCCAGAAGCAAAATTCTATTATCTATTTATCTATCATCTATCTATCAGATATTTACTAATTTTAAACACAACTATTGCACTTACATAGTCATCAGTGTTCATTGACTGTTCTTTTCCCCCCTTCTGTTATGTAATTTGAACAGATATAGATTTTTATGTAATCCTGGGACTTTTATCTGAGCTTATTTTCTTTATTTGCTACTTAAATTAAAATGTTTGTTTTCAAAAACTTTTTCAGCTGTTTTTGTGATTTTTTTTTTAAATCAGTTTCTCTCTGTTATGGTTTCCCTCTCATTTCCACATTTAGCAATCTACATGCAGACTTTTTGTTAATAAGGTGTTTTTGGTATAATTTGTAAGATTTCTAAGAGTAAAACTTTTTTGTAAGAGAGAATTGAAGATAAAATTGAGTATGTGGTTCACATTACCAATCACTATGTTAGTGTGGTCAAGCTTGAAAGACTTTGACATTTAACATTATTTTGATAAGAAAGTCATTTTTCTGGTATGATGCAGATTAAATAAAAATTACTGTCTTCCTATAGTTTGCCTACCAATGCATGATAGTTAAATTATATTAAGAAAAGATAAAAATTAATTAGGAAGGATTTTCTTTCCCTTCGGTAAAACATTTGATTGCTTGGTTTGATTGATAAAGTGAGAATAAATCACTTTCTCTTGTACTCTTCTGAAATTGGTAATCACTGGATGATTAGCTGACAACTTTACATTTGAAATGTGCTGATTAGCTTGTTTTACCTTAATAACCCTATGATGGTGACCACCTTATCCTGCCCTTTAATTTTAAAATTAATGAAGTAATCATTTATCGTAGTCTTTTCCACTGTTCTGCCCAATTACTTTAGTGCTGAATGGTACTTTGCATTTTTGCTGGTTCATTAGTCCCATATCATGCTCTTTCTCAACTTTCATATTCAACTACAAGATAATTAAACACTGTCTTTTAGCATCTTATAACCTTGACACATAAATTCTCTTCCCTCAAGTGGTTCAAATTAATGGATAAATGACAAATTACTGGAAATTGTAATGAGACATTACTATTTATAAAATGTTAATGCACATTAAATTCTAAATAAGAATCAATAATATATGGCCATTACTCCATATAACTGAATGATATGGAGTATTAAGTGAGTATTAAACTTTTAAATTATCATATATATCATACATAGAGAAAGAGAGCATATATATGTATAAGATATACATATAAATTACACTTATGATAAATGCTTCAGAAACTAAAACTTTGTTACTTTTCCTTTGTTTCCAAAACCCTGCAGTTACACACACACACACACACATACACACGCATCTCTCTCACATACTATGTAGGACACATGGCAAGGGGAACCTTACTTATTGATGTTGGAAGAATAGGTCAATATAAGTGTTTCTGAAGAAATGAAATATGAATTATGATTTGAATTATGAATAGATGTTAGTCAAGGAGAAAATATTCAAGGAAGTAAAGGGAAAAAAGAGTATTTGTGGCCATCTGGGGTAGAGATTATGCAAGATGATGTTGAAGAAGTCTGCTGGGGGGATTTTATAAACATAGAACAACAAAAATAAAGGGAATGTAAAAATTTTTGTGTATTAATCATTCATTTAACATCTGCAGAGTGGTTATTATGCTCTGTATTTTGAAATCAAAAAATTAATAAGGCATGACATTACTTCAAAGAAATCATGAGCTTAGTGGAAGAAAAGGCACAAATAAATACTAAAATGCAATGAGTTAATAATGCAGTGAGGTGTCACATGATACATGGCATTATTCTCCAAAGTATGTATTTGCATCCCTAGGGATATACAAAGATTCTTCAGAGGTTTTATTTCTGTATTTACTCTTTCTTACTAATATTAAACTATACAAATTCGCAAAAATTTAAACATCTTCAACCTAAAAAAATGGCAGTTATTTATAGTTCAGTCTGATTACCTGAGGCTATTGATTGATTACCTGAGGCTATACCTATGGTTGGTATATCATTCAATTATTTCTTCTTTCCAACTTATTTTATTAAAGTCACTTATTTTCCCCTTTTCAAAGAAAGGTATATCTCTGACTCATCTAAAACCTTATCATGGCACTTGCCCCAGGTGGGGGAAAAAAATGGGAGAATCAAAAGTGTAATTAGAACTCATTTTGCACCAAAATTTAGGATAAGGCTTAAAATTGGTTTTATATGGGCAAATAATACTATTAGAAACAAGGTAGTTTAGCCCAAGATAAGATATTCTGCATCCATGTATGCCTGTTATTAGTTTGTTGACACTTTCATCATAACATATCCTTCGTCTCTAGTAAAAATGTTTGTCAGTCTATTTTGCCTGAAATTAACATCGCCATTCCAGCTCTCTTTCGGGTGTTCTTTACATGGTGTACCTTCTTCTAACCTTTCATTTTAAATCTATTTATGTAGACTTTCCTTTTCTTTCCCCCCATTCTGCCAATCTCTGTCTTTTGATTAGTCTGGTTAGTGCATTTATTTTAATGTATTTACTGATAAAGAAGGATGCATTGTTTGTATTTTTCTGTGTGCCATATCTTTTTAATCCTCTATTCCTCCATTACTGACTTTATTTGTATTAAGTAAATATTTACTTGTATGACACTTTAATTATATTATTATTTATTTTACTATGTTCTTTGAATTGCAGACAACTAGAAATGGAACTTCTCTAGGGAATTTTCAAACAAGTCAAATAGTGACAATTCTTTGGGGATGGTGCTTTTGGACAACTCCAAATCCACCTGTCTCACCCTCCCAAGGGCAACTAGGCTCCTGATTTTCTTAACTTCTGTAGTTGTGAGACTATTGGCTGTCAAGGCTGCTGTGGAGCTGGGGTGGGGGAGGATATGATCAGGACAAGGTAAAATAAAACAATACCAGCTGTTCTTACAAAGATTCTGCTGTTACCTTGAATAATCCTTGGATGTTTGTCATGCTTTTAGTTAATTTTCAGATTTCAGAAAAAAGTTGAATTTGACAGTATGTACAAGTGTTCTCATTATTTTTATGGAGGGGCAGATTTTCAGAGGTCCTTACTCCATAGCCCCAGAAGTTGCTTCTCTGAATACTTTATATTTCAACTTAATTTGTGCTTACATTGAAAATGGTATATAAATATCTCTCCCAATGTAGCTGATTGTACATTAGATTGATTTTCTTGCTTACAAGCATGCTATAAACCTTACTGCAAGAGCAAATTCTGTCTTATTCATAAACAAGCTAAGGTTGCCAAAAAGTCAAGTTCTGATGTGCACAGAGCATTAAAATTTGCCATAAAATGATAAATATCTTTATATCTAGAGACCTAATGTTGCATCTCTTCAACACGTTATGTGAAGAAATGGAATTATCTAAGTCTCACATGGTGTTCAGTAATGCTGTGATTTTTATAGGAATGCATATTAATCACTAATTTGAGTATAAAAGTCTTACTTTTTTACCTTGATAAAAATATGTCTAATTTAGCCTGTTGATTTTTCAGCAAAAATGGACTTTTCAATTATTCATATAGTCAATATTTATAATTGATGATCATTTATTCAAAGTATTGATATTGAATTTTGGTATCCTTTGAAGAAACTGAGTGCATGAATGATTAATAACTGGGCAAAAAATTCTTCAAAATCAGGTAAGTTCCCATTCTTTTCTTTAAAAAGTGATTGAAGGAAGATCTAATCAACCTAATTATTTTTCCCTGTCATAGACTTTCAGAGTTCAAAGAATTAAATGACAATGCCACATCACAACTCTTTATATTCTGTTAGTTTTGCAAATGTTTCCTTAGCCTTTGCAGCTATAAAATGAAAAATAGTAATACAATTGATGAGCTTTATCTGCTTGAAGCAATAAATAATTCATGAAGACATAAATTAATTGGAGAAAAAACCCATTGTTTTCTGTTTAATAAATATTTATCAAGTTGTAAAATACTAATATTATTTTGATCATTTAAATTAATAACCATAATAATTCAATATATAATAACATTTTGATATTTACAACTTTGCTGTAATAAAAATTTTTAAACCAATTAAAAGTTTAATTTTATATTTATTTGTATGGCAAAGAAGTATGATAGGGAACCAATAAAGAATTAATTATGACATTTATTTTGTACGGAATTGTAAATAAATGCTCATATATTAAAGCACTGTATAAATAAAGGTAACCTTATTTGGATTTTACAGGGAAAAATGTAAATGCAATATTGCTGTGAGATTTAGATTTCATTGAATATATTCATATTTTTATTGAATATATTTAAAATAAAATTATTTTATATTAATTTCTCAGATATGCTGAAAAATAGATTCTTTAAATTTATTTCAATTTTCAATAAGAATTTTTAGATGTTCCTCAAATGGTATAAAGTTTGTTGCAATTCTTAGGGTACTGAACATAAAGGATTTGAAGACCAATAATTTAGGATACAAGCAAGTCATAACTAATTTTGCTTAAAAATTAATCTTGAGTGGGCAAAAAAAACCCATGTGAAGGATATTTTATAAACCATTAGCAATTGAAAATCTATAAATATAATAAAATAGTCAAGTAAAAAAAATATATGGAAAGAAATATCTCCAGTCCTACCTAAGATCCAAGTACTGTTAGCGCTTTCTCTAGCATTCTGAAAAAATGTAGATGTGTGTGTGTGTGTGTGTCTGTGAGAGTGAGTATTCCTGCCTCTAATTCTTTAAAATTCCATAATATTTTATTGTGATATTCCAAACTATTTACATTTTTCTCAGTATTTGACTAAGAAAACTGGATTTATAATTAACCTTCAAGGATGGGGAGCAGTTTTTCAGTTGGGCTTGGTGGTAAAAGGCATTGAAGATAGAGCGAAACATCATAGCACAACACTTTGTTCCTTGTACCTCCCAGGGAACAATAGCACCATGGAAATTTAAAACTCCTGGGAATCTGAAACCTAACCATTTTATGAAGAATTGATTCTCAGGAAGATGAAGCTACCCACCTAAGGCCATACAACAAGTGGACATCAAAATTGAGATTACAATCCAAGATTCTTGTTCAAAGTTGAGGTCTTTGAGGAGCTGTAGCAAAATTCCATTCCTTTTGTTAAATGTTACATAAACAGACGTGGATTTACCAATAAATCTAAAATGAGGATAAATAATATACTTTCACATTTTAACAAAATACTAGCAGTTATTAACTTTTTTGTCTCATTAATCCCTTTGTGGTCCTCCAATTACTCATTTACTCAGGACCCCTCCAAGACTGAGTCAGTCCTGAAGAGTGAGGTATAATACCAGTATTTAATCCCAGACCCTGTATGCTTTGAACTGCATAGATGGTACCTCCTTCAGGAAAAAGGAAGCCTAGAAGAACTCTTCTACCTGCATTTCAGAAGATGAGCATTTATATATTGAAAAGGGAGGCAGAGGTTAAATCAATTGTATATGTTATCGTGATTATTTGAATAACAAAAAATTGGCTTGTGAGTCACAGTTCTCACTCTGCCTCCAGAGTGCATGGGGGGCAGAGGAACTAGAAACTCCACAAAACAGTTCCTCTAGATTAAATAGTTCAAGGGAAACAAGTACAAATGGGACTGACTTTCTGAAACAATAGAGGATGAGGACTTCTGAATGCATGGGTGGAGCAAAGTAGGTAAGGATCATAGTCATAGACAAGAGGCAATGGACAGTAAGTTATTTAAGATTCATAATTACGGGTGGGGCTGCCTCAGATGCAACAGATACATCTAATGAGCGTGGAGCAGGACAGAGGCAAAGATGGAGAAAACCTGTTGTCTACCTGTACCTCTAGTGAATCTTTACTCACATGGTTAAGAACATCATTGGAGGACACAGCATGTGTCTGAGAAAGAGAAAGCCAGAGGAGAGTCAGAGGGATTTTGTAGGTTTTCCTCATAATCATTGTGTCACTCTGGAGACTAGTTCTTTGAAAACATCAACTGATTTTGTACGAGTCTCAGTACCAAAATTTGTAATCTTTCTTATTTTAAAATATCCTAGCATGATAATTACATTTTATAATGAAAAGAAAATTGAGTGCAAAATTTAAGAAGAAAATTTAACTTGAAAAATAATATCCAGTTGTTCCACACACAAGACAGATCTCCATTTCTTATTGACACAGAAAATTGTCATTGTATCTAAATCAGATGAGTGAATACTTATTCCTAGGTGATCTATGTTTTATAAAGCATTTATATGTTGTTTATTGGTAATGTTCATAGAAAGATGTAAAAAACTTCTCTATAACTGTTATGGGTGTTAGCTACATATTTAATTAATATTTTTTGTCCTCTATTTTATAAAATGCACTTAGACTCCATTGTGACTAGGACTAATAGACAAAATTAATTTTATGCCTTTAAGAAGACTCATGCCTATAAGTTAGCCTAATGAAACCCAAGATGCCCTGATGCCTTGAAAAAAAAATGTGTATAAACATATAAGATCTAATGAAAGTAGGAAAATAAGTAGCAAAAGTAGGCTCTATAAATTCAGATAAACATTTGAATACAGTATCAGGAGGGAAATGAATGGTCGGTTAAATGATTTTCCTTAAAGTGACACATCTATGACCAAGCCATGAATAAGGGGGTAAATTACAGATTCTTGTACTACTCTTTTGACTACAGTACCCTCCTCTTTCTCAACCACCTTCACCACTGCGACCACACCGTTTTTCTAGGGGAAGGGAACTTTCCACGGTATATTAGAAAACCACATTACACAATGTGATAGTTTGGTCTTTCTTCTCTGCATCATCTATCTTGTCTTCTGTTTAAATTCTAGGGCAAGAAAGAACTGTTAAAGGTTTCATTTCACCTTGAATCAAAGGAATCAAAGATGAAGTTGCTGCACATTTTGAGGGCACTATAAACCTACAGTATAAATTTCCTTTAGGCTTTTCTAAAGGGAAGAAATTATAGTAAAATTAACAACTGCAATTTTCCAGTTAAGTTAAATTTCAAATCCATATTTTTTTTCAGAAAGCAAAATCACATTCTTAAGTTTTAAAGGCAAGCATGTTGCAACTCTACTTTTGAGTGGGCAAAATATGCAACAAAAGTTACTTATGAATACTGTCTTAAAATTATTTTTTCAAAAGCAATATAGCAAAGACAACTTTTATAAATATTTAACATTGGCCATGTAAAAAAAATTAATAGAGAAACCTCAATTAAATAGAGTTGGGGAACCAGATGGGGGGGCTCTTGCTCCCTGCAATGATAGCAGAGCCCAACAGGAAAAAGAAGGCTTCCTCTTCTTTCCTGGCAAGGATTCAGACAATGAAAAGCTGTGGACTCTTTGTTTACTATAGCTCTCCCAACTTCCTTTTCCTCTTTCTAGAAAATAGTGCTCTCCTTCCCTTGTGTGGGGACTTGCACAAGGCTTATCGTGTTTGCAGACCCTGAACTGCAATTTCCTGCTGATCCCGAATAAACTCATTTTTTGCTGGAGAACATATCTGGCAGTCTACTTGTTTCAGGTCAACATTTTGGTAGCCCAAGCAGGTGCCAGAGGAGATGCCCAGTGGCTCTGGGACTGGCAAGTAAACAAGTGAGACACTCACACCCAAGAGCATTGTCACTCACTGCTTTTCTTGCGAACTCTGAAGTTTGAAGGTATGCCTTTCTCCTGGATCTGAGCTCACACCCTCTTTGCAGTTTAAGCTCTCCAGGCTTTATTCAGAATCTATTTTAAGATTTTTGTCTTTTTGGTATGTGAGTACTCTTTTGGCACTCTGGTCTGATTTTGAGATCAGACAGGTTTCAACCAAAGCTGGCTGAAAAGCCATTGACCCATTCCTTCAATGGAAGGAAACTATTTTTTGGAAACTAGCTGGGAAAGCCTTTGGCCTGGTTCCTCCAGGACCAAGCTGTTTTCTTAGAACTGACTGGTATTAGCTAGCAAGCTGAATTGAGCTGTTTGATCTGTAAGCTGTTTGAAAATTATTCTTTTACTTAAAGAAAAATCTGAGAATGGGATTTCAGTTACCTATTTTGAGAGCATTCTCCTCCCCACTCCCCCCCCCCTCCCCAACCCCCTGACACACACATACAGGGATTTTGGCTGATTTGAAGTTTAAAAACAGGTTCTTCCTCATGTGCATTTCTATCAAAATGGCCTGACAGGACCAAAGGCAACATAGAACATCAATGGCCATTATGAGAGACTTTTGAAATCCTCAAACTTCATTTTCTTAAAATCAAATTGGACTAGAACTTCCCTGGTGGTGCAGTGGTTAAGAATCTGCCTGCCAATGCAGGGGACATGGGTCCGAGCCCTGGTCTGGGAAGATCCCACATCCCACGGAGCAGCTAAGCCCATGCACCACAACTACTGAGCCCACCTACCTAGAGCTGTACTCTGCAACAAGAGAAGCCACCACACTGAGAAGCCCGCAAGCCACAGTGAAGAGTAGCCCCTGCCCACCGCAACTGGAGAAAGCCCGCACACAGCAACAAAGACCCAATGCAGCCAATAAATAAAAATAAATTAATTAATTAAAAAAATAAAATTGGTCTATAATAGCACAAAAATTTCCAGAACTGAGTGAAATGCTTATTTTGATTGATATTTTGAGGCTTCCCAATGTTATCAGGAGTCTAAAATTGCCTCTCTGCAAAATAGGATTTTAAGATTAATTGAGGCAAACAAAGAAAGACAACATAGCTCCTGAAGCCTCAGGCTCTTCCTTAGCTTCTTTGTTTAAAATTCTGTCTCCAATGCTGTTTTGTCTCTCCCTCTCAGGTCTCCATGGCCAGACTCTGCCTCTGGCACCAGTTTCCTCTTTTCCTTTTACACTGCCTATGTCTCCTATATAACCTCAAGTCCCTCAATTCTTTCACCTAACTTCCCCTATTTTCTGAAACTCTCCCTTTTCCTTTTTCCTCTGAAAGTATCAGAACCTGTCCCTTTAAAATTAAGCCTTCTGAGGATCTAGAGACTAAACCCTTAATTTCCTATATTCCTTAAAGCTGAGCTGAGAGCCTCATTCAAAGATTTTCCCAAAGGAATTGAAGATCCTCATAGATTTGGTGAGGAATTTAATGTAGTTATTCAAATGTTATCAACTTGGTTTCTCTGACTTTATCAGCTAGTTTTTATACTTGTTGTTTTTATACTTGTTTTCATCCCAGTACTGGATGAAAACCACTGATAGGGAAAATCCTGGAAGGTCTCTAGAACTACAACCAGGTGATCAACATGATTTATTATATGACCAGACATGAGCAATTGCTGGGTGACTTCATCAAGCAATTCCTAGGGCTTTTCCAGTGGCTGTTAATTGGAACAAAATTCAGGCTTCCACACAAAAATCTGATGAATCTGTTCATGACTATTATAATAGACTTCAAATTATTTCTAAAGAAAATTTTGATCTTCCTTCAGATGTTGATTCCACCTGGGTAGCTTTTAACTCTCTGTTTATTAATGGGCTGAACTGAGACTTTTCTTGTCTAGTAAAAAGAATCAGGCTGGAAGGGGAAACTATGTCCACTCCAGTTTTAGTTAATATGGCAAATCACATCTCTCCCACTCTAGAGGGAATCACCTAAAGGGAAGATCACCAATATTCTTAATCTTCAACTCTAGCAAATGAAAGTTCCTAAAGGAAAGCAAAGCCTTCCTACTTTCTGCTATTATTGCAAAAAAGAGACAGGGCATTGGAGGAGACTGTTGCAAATTTAAGTGCTTTGGGCACCTAACCAGGTATGAAATAAGATTCATATTTTATGGCAAGACAAGAAAAATTTAAACATAAAAATTCTTCTCTGCCCTTTTGCCTCCTTTCTCCCCACTGTGCATCGTGTATCTGGATTATGCATTGACCAAACCTCTCCCATCATCAGGAATACCTGCTCAACCAAAAAAGTAACTCTCCCAGCATCAGCAAGACAACTCCTTAAAAGATAACATTCCTTCTTGAGCTTGTAAGGTGTCACATGACCCACCATGACAGTGCTTAATCTGGATTATATAAACTGTCAATAATATGTTCATTTGATGTATAGCCCTGTGTCAAAAAAATTATATAATCTGTGTCTTGACTTCTAACAGGTGGAACAGTTCTCAGAGCTTTCTGAGATGCTCTTCCTGGGTTATAATCCTCAAATTTGGCTCAAATAAAACTTTCTCATTCTTTCTTAGAAGAACTGATTAGTTTTTCATCAACACAGGCTTTCCAACATCCTTCCAATTCTCAATGACAGGGCTCTGAGGAGCAACAGGGGCTTTTCCCAATTCTCTCTCTTAAGTCGGCTTGGAGAAACATTTATCCAGGTTGGGGATGAATCTCCCCCAGTACTAATTGACACTAATGTGACACTGGGTACTCAATCCCACTACTATATAACAGCCCCCCAGATCAAAGTAATCCAACAGTTCAATTAGTGGGGATCTCTAATGAGCCTTAAAGAGATTCCTGTCTTTGAATCTATTCCCTTTTATTTAGGTCCTTTGAGAGATGCACACCCTTTTCTCCATAGTTCCTCTGCCCCATCCATTTACTAGGCTAAGACTTCTTAAAGGAGTATCATACTGGATTTTTTTTTCTCAAAATAAGGAAATATTTATAGAATTTGACAGTAGTCATCAAATAACCAACTAGGTAAATTAAATGATGCTTTGACATCTTTGTCATCTCTGATGGTACTAGAGCTGACACTGGAAACACTGATCCTTTGTCCCTTTTGAATTAGCTACTATCCTCCTTACCGGTGAAATCTACAACTGATATTGGCAAAATTCACAGTGAACCTTCTATCAAGATTCAAATAAATCTCTCAAGCCTCTCCCTGGAATTAATCAGTACCCTATAAATAGCAAAGCCCTTCAAGGCATAAAGCCCGTAGATTACATGGCTCAAGGCCTCATTATCTCTTCTATTAGCCCTTGTAACACTCCCATTTACCAATGACACAACTTAAGGGCCAAGGATGGGGGTTTGTCCAGGGCCTCTGTGCAATAAACAACATTGCTACTCCTCATACCCTACATTCCTAGCCCTCTTATGTTACTAACATTCATTCACACTGGAAGTAAATTCTTTACTGTAATTGATTTATGCATTGCTTTCTTTAGTATTTCAGCTGATGAAGCTAGCCAGTACCCTTTTGCCTTCACTTGGGAAGAAAAACAATTCACTGGACAGTAATGCTTCAGAGTTTTACTAAGAGTCCTTGTTATTTCTCACAAATCCTGAAGGCTGATCTGGGTGATATAAATTTTACCTAGTGATATATCCATACTCCTGCTTTGCTGTGATATGTGGATGATTTGCTTCTTTGCTCTTTTTTTTTTAATGAATTTATTTATTTATTTATTTATTTATTTATTGGCTGCATTGGGCCTTCATTACTGCACACGGGCTTTCTCTAGTTGTGGTGAGCAGGGGCTACTCTTCATTGTGTTGCAGGAGCTCCTCATTGTGGTGGCTTCTCTTGATGCAGAACACCAGCTCTAGGTGCATGGGCTTCAGTAGTTGCAACACACGGGCTCAATAGTTGTGGCTCAGAGGCTCTAGAGTGCAGGCTCAATGGTTGTGGCACACGGGCTTATTTGCTCTGAGGCATATGGGATCTTCCAGGAGCAGGGATCAAACCTGTGTCCCCTGCATTGGCAGGTGAATTCTTAACCACTGCGCCACCTAGGAAGTACCACTTCTTTGCTCTCTTTCTCAATTCTTTTCACAGGAAGTCAGCATCCATTTACTAAAGCTTTTAGCCTTAAAGGGGCATAAAATGGCCAAAGAAAAATTGTAGTTTGCCCAAACCTGAGTTTGATATTTAGGGCAACTGATATCAGAACAAGGTCCACACCTAGATCCAAATCAGCTTCATGGTGTTCTAAGTTTCCCCAAACACAAAACTAAGTACCAAATGTGAGGTTTTCTTGGGCTAGTTGCCAAAATTGGATTCCAAATTTCTCTCTTACAGCCAAATCTCTGTATGTTTTGCTCAACAATAATAACTGAACCCAATTTTATTAGAAAAAGCAGACAACATAGGTTTTAAGGTCTTAGAGTTTGACAAACTCACCTGCTTTTGGGTATCCAAAATATCAGATTACCTTTTTCCATTTTGTACAAGTGTCCCTTGGAGAAATAGCAAGCTTGGTACCAGGCCACTGTAATAAAGTGAATATCACAATAAAGTAAGTCACACAAAATTTTTGGTTTCCCAGTACATATAAAAGTTATCTTTACACTACACTGTAGTCTATTAAGTGTATGATAGCATTATATCTAAAAATAAAGTACATACCTTAATTTAAAAATACTTTATTGCTAAGAATTGCCCAAACAATTACAATACTAACATCAAAGATCACTGATTATAGATCACCATGACAAATGTAATAATAATAAAAAAAAGCTTAATATATTGAGAGGATTACCAAAATGTTACACAGAGACAAATAATCAGCAAATGCTATTGGAAAAATGGTATCAATAGACTTGCTTGATACAGGGTTGCCACAAACCTTCAGTTTATGTAAAAAAAAAGGTATCTGTGAAGTGTAATAGAGTGTAGTGGAATAAATGAGGTATGCTTTTATATGAAAAGGAAAGGAATACACCTGGGATACTCACCCAAAAACATGAGGACCACTATCAACCCATAAGGTATTATATAGCTGGCAACTGGACTCTGTGACATGGGTATAACACCTTTGCCTAGAATCATTATGGTCACTGCCTTTTTAGTTAGGACCACTGAAAAAATCATTGTGGGATCACCTTTAACCATTGTTGTACCTCATGAAGTAGAAGCTCTCCCAAATTCTCATCACACCCGATGCTTCTCAGTCAGCCATCTCACCTCCTATGAAGTCCTTTTGTTAACTACTCCTCACATAACTGTTTTACTTTGTAATAACCTTAACCTTGCTACTTCTTTCCCCTCCATCACTGATGAATTTCCTCATGACTGCTTGACAGTGATAGATCACCTCCTGACTCCTCGTGTTGATCTTCAGGAGATACTTGGGTAATGCTGACTTCTCATGGTTCACTGATGGTTCTTATTTAAAGTTGATATTATAAATGTTCTGCTGAGCATGCTGTTGCAACTCCTTTTGATGTTGTTTAGGTAGCATCTTTAACTTTGGATACTTCAGCCCAATAGGCTGAATTTTACAATCTTGCACAAACTTGTACTTTAGCCAAAAACAAAACTGCCAATATTTATACTGATAATAGATATGCTTTTGGAGTAGCTCATGATTTTGGAATATCATGGATACAAATGACTTCCTTATTTCCAGTGGAATTAAAATTTAAAATGGTCCCTGTGGTCAGAAATTATTAGATGAAATACTTTTATCTGCCACTTCAGCTATTCTTAAAATTCTGGGGCACTCTAAACTTGACTCTCTGGCAGCTAAGGGAAATTACTTTGTCCATATTTCCATGGGGAATGCTGTCACTAAGGAGACCAACAGTGGCCAAACCTTTGTCATGGTCTAAAGGGATGTTTCCTAAAATGATAATTTAAAAAAAAACTGATTAAAGGAACCCAACAGTTGGCCTTAGAACAAGAAAAACATGATTGGAAATTCAGCAATTGTTGGTTTGATAAAAAGAGGAAGGTCTGGTTTGGACTAAATAGAAACCCAGTCCTACAGAAACTCTAAAATTCCCTCTTCTCACTACTCTACATGTATTAAACCCCTGATCAACTGACAAAATGATAGCCTTCATGAATCAATATTGGCAGGGAACCATTAAAAAGGCCACAGCAATTGTCTACCTACTCATCCCACTTGTTTGAAATACAACCCGGAAAAGCCTGTTTGTACTGCTCTCAGACATTTTAAACTGTCTAATGGACAATTCAAGATCTTTCAAATGGATTTTGTACAACCTCCTATGTCATGGATATAAATATATTTTAGTCATGGTCTGAATGTTTCCATACTGGTCTGAAACCTTCCCTTTCAGACAGGTTACTGCTTCTTCTGTGGCGGAAGTTCTTTTTTGGGAAAAGATTATTTCTACATGGGGAACTCCTCTCCAACTTCATAGTGATTGAGAAACCCATTTTACTGACCAGGTACTTAGACAAGTTTTACAACACTTTCACTACTGGAACCACCCTCAACCCTCTGGTTTAGTTGAACACACTAATGGCATTAAGATGCAAATGGAAAAATTTGTAGAGCTCCTCCAAATACCTTGGCCAAAAGCATTGCCATTGTTCATTCTAAATCTTAGATCCATCCTTTTTGAAATTGATAAAACCTCACACTTTGAGATAGTCACAAGATGCTCAATGCACTTGCCTCCTCTCCCCTTTCTTTTTTTTTTTTTGGACCCACAACTGACAGATGTTTCAATCTAAATACTGCAAAGGCCTAATTTCTTCTATGAAAAATAATTATGTTTTGGTAAAACAATCCTCTCACAGTGTACTCTTGGAAGACAAAGACCTCACGTATCACACCTTGCTGGAGATTTTGTCTATTGGAAAAGACAATTCCAAAAGAACTCTCTTCAACCTCACTGGAGAAGCCCCTATCAGATACTACCAATAAACCCTTGTGCTGCCAAGCTCCAAGGAATAGACTCTTGGATTCACATGACACATCTAAAGAATGTGCCAGACCCTGACTGAACATGAATATCATCAGGTGATCTAAATGTAAAAAAAATTTCCCAGAATTGAAGCAGATGACATATGAGACAGCTCTCCCAAGGTATCCAAATCAGGTCTACTGGAAGTATGTCATCAAAACTTTGATAATGACATAACCTTTCAGATGATCTTGGTAACACATGAACTTTATCTCCTGAGAGTTCTGTGTCCTATCCTTCCATGTTACTTGAATGTGACCTCAATAAGTTTCCAGTCTGGGCACTTTCCCTTTAACATGAGACACTATACCCAGGAAATGTCCTTCCTGGCTTTGAGGGACAAAAAGCCACTAACACTGGAAAATCTGACTCTTGATCAGTGATGCTTTCAGAGAAAGTTCTTGATCAAAAGAGAGAAATATAAAAAAAAAAAAATTAATGAAGAGAAATTTCAATCAAGTAGAGTTAGACCAGAAGGGGAGCTCTCACACCCTGTGATGATAGCAGAGCCCAACAGGAAAAAAGAAAGGCTCCTTTCCTCTAAGGACTCAGCCAATGAAAAGCCATGGACCCTTGGTTTACTATAACCCTCCCAACTTCCTTTTCCTTTCTATTAAAGCTCCTCCCTCCCTTGTCATGTAGGGACTTGCACAGGGCTCACCATGGTTGCAAACCTCGAAATGCAATTCTCTGCTGATCCCAAATAAACCCATCTTTGCTAGAGAAATATGTCAGTCTATTTGTTTTAGGTCAAGAGACACATGGTAAGAAAACGTTTTATAGTAAAGTAACTTGTCCATACCAATTTTCTGATGATTAATCAGATGCACATGATTGAAAATTTTTTCTTGTGTTTTCTTTAAATTTTTGTCAAAGTTGGACAATAGATGTAGTAGCAAATGACATAAGTAATGACATGAAAGATTGCTTCAAAGGTAAAAACTAGCCCCTGGAGGAAAAATGTTTTTCAGACAGCATAAAGATTCTTTCCCTGACCTGTGGCTCTGGCTTTTGCTTCAAAATGCCATGACATTGTCCCTCATGTCTTATATATTCACTCTCACATGTGTGTCCTGCAAAGATGGGAGATTCCCTTATGGTGTGCCTAATTCCCCCGCCATCTGCTTTCTCACTATTGATTCTGATGTGTCTCCATATCAGAAACAAAGGTACTGGTTAAAAATCTTCCCTCCACTGAACCAAATTAGAAATACACATTTTGAGGAACAGTTTCACAGAGGATATATTTTCACATGAAGAAAGTGCCACCCAGAGTTGAATGCAAGGGATGTTGTGGGATTGAGAGAAAGTGCCAAACTCATTTTTCAAGGTTACTATTCTTCCAAAAAGGGCTAAAGGAAATGATATCTTTAGCCTATAAAATGAAAGGCTAAACAAAACTATGTTACTGTTGTAACCAGCTGCTAGTAAATAGCTTAATTAAAGAAGCATGTGTGAAGATGCTTTTTAAGCAGATTTTCTATTTGGTTGTGGAACGTTGGTTATGTGGATGAGCTTTGAAATCTGACTGAAATTTGTGTTCTGACCCAACCACCTACTAGTTTTATGCCTTGATCAAATAAATAACTTTTTACTAAAGTTACTTTTGAAATTTTTCAAATAAAAATTTGGAGGGGTTACTAAAATAGAATTTTTATTCAAAAAGCTCTGTATCTTAGCTCTCTGTCTTGCTTTATTTTTAGATGTTCCTGCAAGAACATGATGTAAGAACTGAGGAAGATGTAAAGAGGAATTGTTCTTCCTGAAATGGGATGTAAGAAATTAATAGCAGGTGCCCTGGCATATGAACAAACAACCCCTGGAGGCCCAATGTGAAGCAGCTTTTTTACAAAAAGACTAACTTGCCTTACTGAATTTCTCCAAGGGAGTTAACACATTTTCACTCCGCAGGTATTCTCTTGTTTATGTGGCTGTTATTTTCTTATCTATTTTTAATTTATTTTCCTATGATAAAATTTAGAGGATTGAGCATCCCTGCGCTCAGTAGTAGCTCCCGTAGTGAAGTGAAAAGCTATTTGCAGCCCTAGATATCACATGCTCTCTCACCAGGATGTTGTTTATTACTAGAAAAAAGTTTGTATGTTATCTTCATAGCACAACACAAAGGACCACTACTTATCCTTATCCCATCCTATTCTTATTCTGTGATCATACAAAGTGCATTCTTTTAAACAGAAATATTGAAGATTATATTAACATCTGCCAGGGTTTTTGCAAGTAGTCAGTTTCATAACTCTATCTGTATCTTAAAAGCACATTTACCAGATGTTATTTATAAACACAGCCATCATTAAACTTCATGAGAAATGATTAAGTAGGATAAATAACATGTTGAAATACATTATTACCATTCCTGTGGAAGGCTTGGGATCCATTTGAGGTTTCTCAATGGAGAAATTTAATTAAATTTCCTCCAGTGCTTTAACTGCTGCTCCTAGTAGTGTTGTCAGCATTCTAGAAGAAATATAAACATAACATTTCAATTATTATCATCAATGTTTTAAAATTGGTAAAGGTCATGATGTATTTTTATATGCTATTAATTGAAATGTTTCTAATATCTTGGCTTAGGGATTCTCTCTAGAGATAAATAATAGCAAACTGATACAACAGTGTTCGTAATTTAAGATTTTACTGCAAGTACAATAGCAATCCCAATAAACACAATATTAGAATTCTAACAGCTCAGGTCTTACCAATCTTATTTGTCTAATCAAGCCCAATTAGTTATTCAATTCTTTGCTTTTAGGAACTCAGATGCTTTCATAAAATTTTAAAAAGAGAGTTTTGTTTACTTATCCTATTTCATAGACTGGAATTTATTTTAGCCACTTCAGTTTTTCCTCATTTTCAAATATTTACTCAATATGAACAAAACATATAAGAAGGAGTATAAACTTTTCAGGAAATAAAGGGAATTAAATTGAGATATTTTTTAATACATTATTTTGATAAAACATGACCAGTGACTCACTCTAAATTACGTGTCCACATGGCAGTAAGGACTTCAGAATGGAGAGTTTAACTTCAATAAGAGAGAGAATTAATAATGTTGTCACTATCTTTAGATGGCTGGTTTTACAATTCACCTCCATGTTTATTTTTACCTGTATTACAAAATATGTTAAATATGATTCTATTATTCTTTTATTATTCTATGGAAAAGGTTGTTATAAAGCAATTCTTTCTGTGAACTTTTTTCCAAGTCTATAACAATATTAATACAAAAATTGAAATTAAATATTTATACATTATTATAGAAATTTCAGAGAGTAATTTTGAGTCTGTTGAATCTAAAATATCTGGTCTTATATTTGCTATGTCTTTATTGTTATGATTCTCTAGCAATTAATTTGTTGTGTTTTATGAAGGTATTGCTCCATGATAGATTAATAATAGTGGAAATAAACATGGTCTTTTGCCACAAATAGCTTAAGAAACACTGTTCTAGAAGATCCTTGAAATTTGAGCCAAGATAGACTCAATTTCAATTTCCTTCTCTCTGCTTGCTCTTAGGAGAAAATGTCTTAACATCCAATTTCCTCAGAAGGGTAACAGAGTCACATGTTCTCTGCCTTCAAGTAGATTACAACCAAAAGGAGATCAAGAAGTCTAGGGACTCCAGCAGGATGAAGAGCAGTTTCCAGATTCCAAGTCCCTGGATCACCCTAAGGCAACATCGCAAAATGAATTTCCTTAATGGTGACGCTTGCCTATAGAGGTCCCTGCCCAGACTGCAGAGTTTATGTTTAAAGTGAAATGAAAAAAATGACATGTGGAGTATGACACCAAGGCAGCTGCAGAAGCAAAGACAGACCTCTCAAAGTTCAGGCTTTTCTTGTTTTTGTTTTCTTGTGCATTGATGCTAATACAATATTCCTCGTATTCCTCTGGACTTTCTTTATTACATAGACATTCCTTCAGGCAACTGACCTGGCAAAGCCATATGGAAAGTTGGCTTTGGTGGAGCAGAATCATTCCACCATTTACTGAGAAAACCTTTAAGGAGTCAGGTATAACTCAGAATTCATGGTTTGGGACTGAGTTAACCTTGCCATCTTAAGAAACTGCAAAACATTATTGGTCAGCAGATAAAGAAATGTCAAGAGTAAGGTGGCAGGTATTTGCTAGGAGTGGCAATCAGAGAGACTATATCTGGAAAACCCTTACAGAATAAAATTATTAAATAGCTTCTTATTTAGTTTCTTAGCTTCCAGTCTCATTTCCCCTCCAATCTATTTATGAAAACAGTGCTGCTAGAGTTTCACTTTTAAGAATCTAATCTGATCACAAGATTCTTTCTTCTTTTAAGGCTATAGCTTTCAGAATTAAAGCTTAAGTCTTTGGCATGAGATATAAATCCCTTAACTGATGGTGGGGGAGATTGGGTTCCTACCAATCTCCCCCACCATCTCCTTCACCCCCCTCCACACACCTGTCATCACATCTCCTTCCCCTTCTCACTATATATACATCTTTGCTTTGAACTTTATTATACTACTTTCAGCTCCAAAATTATCCATGCCTTCTTAAGGATTGGCTCTTAGTAGCTTACCAATGCTTATTTTTTTGCTCATGTGCATGTCCATTGTGGGTAGGCTGTGGTCCTGTTCCAGATCCTCTATATTTTGGCAACTAGGCTTTAAGAAATGACTTTTTTCCCAAGTATATTTTGGGTCCAACAACAAGCAGGAAAAAAAAACAAGATAGAACTACACTGTGGTTTATAAAACTTTGCCTGTCACTTTTGCCCACATTTTACTGCAAAAACAAGTCACATAGCCAACGTTATTAGGATAAGAAGGGGTATCAAGAAAGGGCCAGTAGGAGAGACAACAGTTATTTGTAAACAATATTGCAATCTATCATATCATCCTTCAAGATTCAATGTTCTGCATGCTTGCCTCTGCCATAGCCTCTGACTCTGTAATGGAAACATTTGTGTCAATTTCTTTCCTACTAGCTTGGATATGATTACAAACCTGACTGTGTATTTTGATAATTGGCATATATTTGGCACTCAAAATATTTGTGAATGAACAGATGGAAGTAAAGAAGGAAGGGAGGAGGGAAGATAGGTTAGGAGTAGAAATAGCTTTAATATACCTGTAGTTTTAATCCATTTAAAGCAAAAGTCAAGCCTGTACAAGTCAATAGCTTATTTATTGATCATGTGGGGGATCAGAACATATACATATCTGAATATATATATTTGATTTAAACAGTAGATTTATGATGTTTTATCATGTAGTTTATAAAAGGCTCAACTGCCTTTGAGGACCAATGAAGTCTTTCTCTTCTCTCTCTCCCAATGTCTCCTTCTCTCTCTCTTTACTGCTCTCTCTCCATGAGTAGTACAATATATCTAAAAGTATTGCCTTTGAAATCAAACAGCCCTGATTTTACAACAAATATATGTGTATACCTGTGAATGCCTCCATTGTCTATTTAAATATTTCCATCTCGCACACTTCATCAGCAATCTCCTGCCTCTCCATTGAACTTAGAGGTGGTTGTTGGTTTTTTCATTAAATTCCTCCCTTATAGTATTGAAAACAGCATTTCCAATACTTCTTCACCATATGTAACTGTTACTCTGTTTAATATTAAGGCAATTAGCAAATCATTCTTCATCCCACTTTCTGAAATTTTGTGGCTATTTGACTGAATTTCCTCTTTTTGTTTTCTTTTTTCTCTTCGTTGCACCAAAATTGCTTATTATGTCCAAGCTTCCTCTTTCATCCGCTCTGCTTCAAACCCATATCTCTGCTTTGGAAAGCTTACATCTCCATCAGGTCAACTGAAGAAAAAAATTCTTCCCCTACAACTTTCCTTCACAAATTATTGTTTCTGTTTTCTTGAATTTTATGCTTTCTGCTCTGTGATCTACAAATACACACACACACACTTCTCCATGTAAGTAACAAACAAATAGACCAAGTTGTCTCAAACTTTGCATCGAACAAAACTAAACTTTTTTTTAATCTCAGATATCATGAAAGTAAAATGTATGTGAATCTCCTTCATATTCAAAATATCCATTTATTTATGTGCTTATTCTCTTACTTCACTAGTTATTTTTTCTACTTCTCTAATATACTAACCAAATTAAAAAGCTTAGTAATAATTTTTTTTTTAACACACATAGAGCAGCCTTTTATTTCACCAACAACAGCAAGTCTTTTCACTTACTACCTTGTTTTTTTTTTTTTTTATCTTCAAGGTAGGATGAATTCCTTTTTGCTCCCTGGTTTACTATGTTCTCTTAAATCAATGCCTTTACATGTGTTGCTTCTTTTTTTTAAGCTCTTTAATGGAATATAATTGCTTTACACTGTTGTGCCAGTTTTTGCTGCACAACAAAGTTAATCATCTGTATTTATACATATATCCCTATATCCTCTCCCTCCCACTACTTCCTCCCATCCTCCCTATCCCATCCCTCTAAGTCATCATCCATCATTAAACTGATCTCCCTGTTTTATGCAGCAGCTTCCTATTAGCTATCTATTTTACATTTGATAGTGTATACATGTCAATGCTATTCTCTCGCTTCATCCCAGCTTCCCCTCGCTGCCCACCCCGTGTCCTCAAGTCCATTATCTACAACTGCATCTTTATTCTTACCCTGTCATTGGATTCATCAATACCATTTTTTTAGATTCCATGTATATGAGTGAGCATACGGTATTTGTTTGTTTTTCACTTTCTGGCTTACTTCGCTCTGTATGACAGACTCTAGGTCCATCCACCTCACCACAGATAACTCAATTTCATTCCTTTTTATGGCTGCATAATATTCCATGGTATATATGTGCCACATTTTCTTTACCCATTCATCTGTTGATGGGCATTTAGGTTGCTTCCATGTCCTGGCTATTGTAAATAGTGCTGCAATGAACATTATGGTACATGTTTCTTTTTGGATTATGGTTTTCTCTGGGTGTATGCCCAGTAGTGGGATCACTGGGTCATATGATAGTTCTATTTTTAGTTTTTTAAGGAACCTCCATACTGTTTTCCATAGTGGCTGTACCAATTTACATTCCCACCAACAGTGCAGGAGGGTTCCCTTTTCTCTGCACCCTCTCCAGCATTTATTGTTTCTAGATTTTTTTGATGATGGCCATTCTGACTGGTGTGAGGTGATACCTCATTGTGGTTTTGACTTGCATTTCTCCAATGATTAATGATGTTGAGCATCTTTTCATGTGTTTGTTAGCCATCTGCATGTCTTCTTTGGAGAAATGCCTGTTTAGGTCTTCTGCCCATTTGTGGATTCAGTTATTTGCTTTTTTTTTTTTTAATGTATTTTATTTTATTGGCAGTGTTGGGTCTTTTTTGCTGTGTGCGGGCTTTCCTTAGTTGCGGTGAGTGGGCTACTCTTCATTGAGGTGCATGGGCTCCTCATTGCCGTGGCTTCTCTTGTTGTGGAGCACGGGCTCTAGGTGCATGGGCTTCAGTAGTTGCAGCACATGGGCTCAATAGTTGTGGCTCATGGGCTCTAAAGTGCAGGCTCAATAGTTGTGGTGCATGGACTTAGTTGATCAAAGACATGTGGGATCTTCCTGGAGCAGGGATTGAACCCGTGTCCCCTGCATTGGCAGGTGGATTCTTAACCACTGCACCACCTAGGAAGCCCCGAGTTATTGCTTTTTTGTATTAAGCTGCATGAGCTGCTTGTATATTTTGGAGATTAATCCTTTGTCAGTTGCTTCATGGCAAATATTTTCTCCCAATCTGAGGGTTGTCTTCTTGTCTTGTTTATGGTTTCTAATGCAATGCAAAAGCTTTTAAGTTTCATGAGGTCCCTTAAGATTCATGAGATCCCATTTTTGTTTATTTTTTATTTTATTTCCATTATTCTAGGAGGTGGGTCAAAAAGGATCTTGCTTTGATATATGTCATAGAGTGTTCTGCCTGTTTTCCTCTAGGAGTTTTATAGTGTCTGGCCTTACATTTAGCTCTTTAATCCTTTTTGAGTTTGTTTTTGTGTATGGTGTTAGAGAGTGTTCTAATTTCATTCTTTGACATGTAGCTGTCCAGTTTTCCCAGTTCCACTTATTGAAGAGGCTCTCTTTCTTCCATTGTATATTCTTGCCTCTTTTGTCAAAGATAAGGTGCCCATATGTGAATGGGTTTATCTCTGGGCTCTCTATTCTGTTCCATTGATCTATATTTCTGTTTTTGTGCCAGTACCACACTGTCTTGATCATTATGGCCTTGTAGTATAGTTTGAAGTGAGGGAGCCTGATTTCTCCAGCTCCATCTTTCCTTCTCAAGATTGCTTTGGGTATTTGGGTTTTTTTGCATTTCCATACAAATCATAAAATCTTGTTCTAGTTCTGTGAAAAATGTCATTGGTAATTTGATATAGATTGTGTTGAATCTGTAAATTGCTTTGGGTACTATAGTCATTTTCACAATGTTGATTCTTCCATCCAAGAACATGGTATGTCTCTCCATCTGTTTGTATCATCTTTGATTTCTTTCATCAGTGTCTTACTGTTTTCTGAGTACAGGTGTTTTCCCTCCTTAGGCAGGTTTATTCCTAGGTATTTTATTCTTTTTGTTGCAATGGTAAATGGGAGAGTTTCCTTAATTTCTCTTTCTAATCTTTCATAGTTAGTGTATAGGAATGCAAGAGATTTCTGTGCATTAATTTTTTATCCTGCTACTTTACTAAATTCATCTATTAGTGCTAGCAGTTTTCTGGTAGAGTTTTTAGTGTTTTCTATGTATAATATCATGTTATCTGCAAAGAGTGACAATTTTACTTCCTCTTTTCCAATTTGGATTCCTTTTATTTGTTTTTCTTCTCTGATTGCTGTGGTTAAACTTCCAAAACTATGTTGAATAGTAGTGGAGAAAGTAGACATCCTTGTCTTCTTCCTGTCCTTAGAGGGAATGCTTTCAGTTTTTCACCATTTAGAATGATGTTGGATGCTGGTTTTTCATATGTGGCCTTTATTATGTTGAGGTAGTTTCCCTCTATGCCCACTTTCTGGAGAGTTTTTTATCATAAATGGATGTTTAATTTTTTCAAATGCTTTTTCTGGATCTCTTGAAATGATCATATGGTTTTATCCTTCACTTTGTTGATATGATGCATCACATTGATTGATCTGCATATATTGAAGAATCCTTGCATTCTAGGGATAAGCCCCACTTGATCATGGTGTATGATCTTTTTACTGTGCTGTTGGATTCTGTTAGCTAGTGTTTTGTTGAAGATTTTTGCATGTATATTCATCAGTGATATTGGCCTGTAATTTTCTTTTTTTGTGACATTTTTGCCTGGTTTTGGTATCAGGGCAATGGTGGCCTCATAGAATGAGTTTGGGAGTGTTCTTCCTTCTGCTATATTTTGGAAGAGTTTGAGAAGGATGGGTGTTAACTCTTTTCTAAATGTTTGATAGAATTCGCCTGTGAA
This sequence comes from Hippopotamus amphibius kiboko, assembly GCF_030028045.1. Classification (NCBI taxonomy): domain Eukaryota; kingdom Metazoa; phylum Chordata; class Mammalia; order Artiodactyla; family Hippopotamidae; genus Hippopotamus; species Hippopotamus amphibius. Next base: position 150,885,052 of record NC_080190.1, on the reverse strand, counting down.
TCCATCTGGCCCTGGGCTTTTGTTTGTTGGGAGATTTTTTAATCACAGTCTCAATTTCCGTGCTTGTGATTGGTCTGTTCATACTTTCTATTTCTTCCTGGTTCAGTCTTGGAAGATTGTACTTTCCTAAGAATTTATCCATTTCTTCCAGGTTATCCAATTTATTGGCATATAGCTGCTTGTAGTAGTCTCTCATGATCTTTTGTATTTCTGTGGTGTCGGTTGTTTCTTCTCCTTTTTCATTTCTAATTCTGTTGATTTAAGTCTTCTCCCTTTTTGCTTGATGAGTCTGGCTAATGGTTTATCAATTTTATTTATCTTATTAAATAAGCAGGTTTTAATTTTATTGATCTTTGCTATTGTTTCCTTCATTTCTTTTTCATTTCTTTCTGATCTGATCTTTATTATTTCTTTCTTTCTCTTCACTCTGGGGTTTTTTTTTTTGTTGTTGTTGTTCTTCTTTCTCTAGTTGTTTTAGGTGTAAGGTTTGATTGTTTATTAAAAATTTTTCTTGTTTCTTGAGGTAGGATTGTATTGCTATAAACTTTCTTCTTAGAACTGCTTTTGCTGAGTCCCATAGGTTTTGGGTTGTTGTGTTTCCATTGTCATTTGTTTCTAGATATTTTTTGATTTCCTCTTTGATTTCTGCAGTGACTTCTTGGTTGTTTAATAGCATATTGTTTAGCCTCCATGTGTTTGTATTTTTTACGGTTTTTTCTCCTGTAACTGATATCTAGTCTCATGGTGTTGTTGTCAGAGAAGATGCTTGATATGATTTCAATTTTCTTGAATTTACTGAGGCTTGATTTATGACCCAAGATGTGATCTATCCTGGAGAATCTTCCATGTGCACTTGAGAAGAAAGTGTATTCTGTAGTTTTTGGATGAACTGTCCTATAAATATAAATTAAGTCAACATGGTCTAATGTGTCACTTAAAGCTTATGTTTCCTTATTCATTTTCTGTTTGGATGATCTGTTCATTGATGTAAGTGGGTTGTTAGTCTCCTATTATTGTGTTACCATTGATTTACCCTTTTATGGAACTTAGCATTTGCCTTATGTATTGAGGTGCTCCTATGTTGGGTGCATAGATATTTTCTATTGTTATATCTTCTTCTTGGATTGATCCCTTGATCATTATGTAGTGTCCTTCCTTGTGTTTTGCAATAGTCTTTACTTTAAGGTCTAATTTGTCTGATATGAGTATTGCTACTCCAGCTTTCTTTTGACTTCCATTTGCATGGAATATCTTTTTCCATCCACTGACTTTTATTCTGTATGTTCCCCTAGGTCTGAAGTGGGTTTCTTGTAGATCACTTATATAAGGGTTTTTTTTTTTTTTTTTTTTTTTTTTTGTATCCATTCAGCCAGTCTGTGTCTTTTGGTTGGAGCATTTAATCCATTTACATTTAAGGTAGTTATTAATATGTATGTTCCTATTACCATTTCCTTAATTGTTTTGGCTGTGTTTTTGTAGGTCTTTTCCTTCTCTTGTGTTTATTGCCTAGAGGAGTTCCTTTAGCAGTTGTTGTAAGTCTGGTTTGGTGGTGCTGAATTCTCTTAACTTTTGCTTGTCTGGAAAGCTTTTGATTTCTCTGTCGATTCTCAATGAGATTCTTTCTGGGTAGCATATTCTTGGCTGTAGGTTTTTCTCTTTCAAGACTTTAATTATATCCTAGCACTCCCTTCTGGCTTGCAGAGTTTCTGCAGAGAGATCAGCTGTTATCCTTATGGGTTTTCCCTTATATGTTATTTGTTGCTTTTCTCTTGCTGCTTTTAATATTTTTCCTTTGTGTTTAATTTTCATTAGTTTGATTAATATGTGCCTTGGTGTATTTCTCCTTGGGTTTATTCTGTATAGGACTCTCTGCACTTCTTAGACTTGTTTTACTATTTCCTTTCCCTTGTGGGAGGAGTTTTCCACCATAATCTCCTCAAATATTTTCTCAGACTCTTTTTTTCCCTTCTTCTTCTGGGGTGCCTATGATTCAAATGTTGGTATGCTTAATGTTATCCCTGAGGTCTCTGAGACTGTCTTCCATTCTTTTTATTCTTTTTTCTTTTTCCTGCTCTGTGGCAGTTATTTCTCCCATTCAATCTTCCAACTCACTTACTCTTTCTTCTGCTTCAGTTCTTCTGCTGTTTGTAGAACAGAGTATTTTTAATTTCAGTTATTGTGTTGTTCATTACTGTTTGTTTGCTCTTTCATTCCTCCAGGTCCTTATTAAATGTTTCTTGTATTTTCTCTATTTTGTTTTTGAGATTTTAAATCATATCTACTATCATTACTCTAAATTCTTTTTCAGGCAATTTGCCAATTTTTTCTTCATTTATTTGGTCTTGTGGGTTTTAATCTTGCTCCTTTGCCTGCAAGGTGTTTCTTTGTTTTCTCATTTTGTCTAATTTATCATATTTGCTGTCTCCTTTCCCCATGCTGCCTAGTACTATTTCCTCTTGTCTGTGTTCTGTTTGGCTTGAGGTATCAAGCACTGGAGCTTGCCGGCCTTTGGTTGGATTTGGAGCTTGGTGTTGAGAATGAGAACTCTGGGGAAGCACTTGCTGATTAATATTCCATGGAATCAGGAGTTCTCTGGTGGTCCAAAATCCTGGACTCTGCTCTGCTATTGTGGAGGTCCAGGTTTGACCCCTGGCCAGGGCACCATGACTCTGGAAGCTGCATGGCATGGAGAAAAAGTAGGTAGAAGGAGAGCAAAGAAAAAAATGAAAACAAAAAAAGGGAAGAAGGGGAAAGGACAGACAGATCCCCAAGACTGGTGGTAAAAGGAATCTAATCAGTCAAAATCACACAAAGAGATGTGCACAAAAAGAGAAGAGGAAAATAAACCAAAGGGAAGAGAAAAAGAGAGAGCAAAGAAAATAAAGAAGGGAGTATTCATACCAAATACAAGCAAATACACACACAAACATATACAGTAAAGATTAAAGTAACAAATACCTAAAACTAGAAACTGACAAACATACCAAGATGTCCTCCAGTACTTCTAGATAGGGCTCTGCACCTGCTGTCGAGAGGACTGTGGAGAGCTCAGACTGTGACCTGTTATTAGTCCTGTGTGTATTTGTCCCCACATTCCACAGTTGCCCCCTATGTCTACAGTCTCTATTGTAGAAACACTCATCTATTCAGGTGACCCACAGATGCTGGGTCTATCAGGCCTATTGTGGGTATTAAATCTGCTTCTCTTGCAGCTGTTTTCCTTTCTCTTCTTTGGTCCTGCAGTTCTCAGGGATCAGTTTTGGTTTTAGCCCCCTCTTTGCATGTGAGTTGCTCTCAGGAGTCAGTTCCCCTCCCAGGCAAGAGGGGGCAAAAGACGGTGATTGAGGCTCACTTGAAACTTAAGGTCAGCGGAGGGAGGGATATGGCAGCCTGATTCAAATTTGCAGGAGTGCTTGTAGCAGCAGAGATCAGTGGGAGCCTGAGGTGTGCTGTGCCTCCTCCCAGGGAAGTTGGTCCTGAATGCAGGACCCTTGGTGTTGGTGGGCTTCACCTACTGCCGGGAGGGTGTGGCCAATGACCTGCCTTACACACAGGACCCTTGTTGGCAGTGGGCAGGTGGGCAGGCAGCAGCGTGGGGTGGTGGGCGGGCTTTTCGATCCAGCAGCCGTGGGTCCCAGGTGTCACCCACACAGGTGCCACTCTGCAGCCTGTGAGTTCATGGAGAGGGAATCTCCTCCCAAGCACTCTGAAACAAAGGTCTCTGCCTCTCCTTCTGACCCAGGATTTACCCCCAAACTCCCTCCTAGCTAGCTGGCACACCTGCCCCCTAGGCTGTTCTCATGCAGCCAGCCCCAGTTCTCTCCCTGGTGCCTGTTCTCTGAAGCCCAAGCCTTGGTGCCCAGCCCCCACTGCCACTGCAGGTGAGCATGTTAGCTCCTCTGGCTGGGGAGTGCTGCCTGAATGCTCTATGGGAGGATCTCTCCACTCTGCCCTCTGCACACCTGCCATTGCTCTCACTTCTGGGGGCTTCAAGGCTCCCCCTGTCTGTCCTCACTGGTGAGGGGGCTCCCCAGTGTGTGGAAGTCTTCCCCACCTCACAGCTCCCTCCCAGAGGGGCTGGTTTCCTCAGGATTCCTTTGTCTCTTTTTTTCCCTTTTTTCCTTTGCGTTACCTAGTTACATGGGAATTCTCTTGCATTTTTGGAGGTCTGAGTTCTCCTGCCAGCATTCAGAAGGTGTTCTGCAGGAGCCACTCCACAAGTAGATGTATTTTTGATGTATTTGGGGAGGAAGGTGATCTCCATGTCCTACTCCTCCATCATCTTTTTCGAGGTCCAACAAAGTTAGTAAAAATTAAATGGTTTTTACTTCAATTTTTAGCCTCCTTAAATTGCAAAGTATGAGGCTAATTTTTTCTTATCCTTTACATGTAAAACTTCATACAATGGAACCAATTAACAAATTATTATTATTTTTTTTAATTTTGGAGAATCTATAAAAAATATAAGAACTGGAAAACTGACTTCGTGTCTCATTTATGTTTCAGTACTGACCTTATGTTCATAGCTTTTATTCTCCAATAAGAATATCTAATAGTAATACTCTTACCTCAGTATTTGCTCAAATTGTATTCCTGTACTTCTGTGCTACTTAATGCAATGAGAAAATTTAATAGAGCTCATAATTTAAATAATATTTTTCATTCTGATACTCTGAGAAAAACTTATAATGGAATGGGTCTATTTATATTTCTCACATATTAAGCACAAATAAGGTAGTAAATATGAATAATTAAAGAAAATATAAGTATATTTAAGTAATGCTTATTTTAAATTTCTTTTTTTTATGTTAGAATTGGGATCTAGTAGTAATATACTCCTCAATAGATTACATAATTTTGAACCTTTAGTTTTGCTTGGCATCTTCTAAATTCTCCTTTCCTTTTCTATGTATATACCATTTACATTCAAAATGTGCTGCATATGTAGAAAGGTGGAGGAAGAGATAAACTGATATATAGAGATTATTGATAGATGGATACAATTGAAAGGATAAATGAGTGCATAAATGGATAGATTTACAATAAAGGGTGGGCATTTGCGGATGCATCCTTGTATCCCATTTTTTTTTCTTTACAAAGTACTTAGATGTTCCTTTGCAGAAGCAAGTCACACACTCTGTTTCAGACAGCTACTGAGTTTTGATTCTATTCCAAGGTCCAAGGGAAGGCCCTGATTGGCTTAAGCTGATCATAGTAATCCTATTGTTGCTGTTGTTCTTGATGTTTGTCATGGTGATTATTCCAGGATTGGCAATGATTTAAAACCAAGACAGTCTAACAGATGGTGTTCCTTTAGTCCCAGTGATTGGTTCAAGGGATCTAAGTTTGTCCAACTGAAAGGAAGCCAAAACTTCTCTTAAATAATTACAAACTTGATACAATGCCCTTCTCTTAGATAAAAAAAAAATAAATGCACGTAGTCCAAATGGAGAGCCATCTGGCCAACATGAGGAAAAATAGGCTACGAATGAAACCAACATAGTGAGGAAGACAGAGCTGGAAGAATCACAAACAAATGGATATGCAGTCTTAAAGATATCATCAACCTGTGGATCAAAGTATTTATTCTCTAGCTCTAGACTTTTCAGCTAGTGAGTCAATAAATTCCCTTTATTACTTAATTGAGTTAGTTGAATTTTGTTATTTTCTCTGATCAATATTCTAAATATTCTAAGTAATATAGACAGACATCAGACAGATAAAGAAGTAAATATATAGATATATCTATTCAGATATATCTACATAGATGGTAGATAGATGATAGATAGATGGATGATAGATCACAAACATCATGACACAGAATAAAGAAATAGATGTATTTGCCCTCAGAATAAAATGGGATAGCTTACTGGAATGAATATTTATCTGTGTGATCTATAAAAAAATCTACCTGATTTACTGGATGCTAGAATACTTAAGTTTTCTAATGGTCAAAGGAACCAAACTTTTACAAATTACCATCATGATTATCAAAACAATTCATGTGGGTGACAGTGGGTGATCAACCTTCCAATGAAATACTCAAAAGAATACAATACCATATGTTAGTTGATCCAGTTAAGTTGCATATAAATGGTTACATTTATTCTGAAATTTTAGTTTTAGTTTTAGTTCTTGTTTTTGATTTTATAAACTCTAAAGGACAGCAAAAGGAAATGTTTAGTTTTTAGAGGATAAACTAACAATAGTCTCTTAGTACAGTGTGAAGCTAGCAAACTATCACTTGAATTAGATCATTTTATGCCTAAAGAATAAAATTAAATACCTAAAATTTGCCAACCAAAACTTGAATAAGATTTTTTGTTTGTTTTTTTCTCCCAATATAATAATGGTATTATTTATGGTATAGTAAAATAACTTATAGGATTCAGAAGAATTGGGTTGAATTCTTGCTCTGCCATTTCTTGCTCTGTCATTTAACCATTGGTAATCTGAAGCAATCTATCAACTCTCTTTAAATTCCATAGATATTATTGTTAACCAGTATGGAATAGTGATTGTATATACACGTGTGTGTATGTGTGAATATATATATATGCATATAAACTAATGTTAACCAACATTGAGTCCTGATACAAAGATATACCTGTGTGCACACATATTTATTAAATAAGAATTATATATTGTGTAAAATAAGTTAATAAATAAACATTTCATTGTTTAGATAAATTTGATTTGATATGCTAACTATCTTGCCATAGTTTTGAGTTCAGTACATCTGGACACCTATGGATTTATTTCTACAAGTGACATTCCTGAAGTGAGCCAGCCACCTTGCAAATAAGTTCATTGATGAGAAATAAAACTTTATGACAGAGAAAAAAATAATCAAGGCATTTGAGTGAAATATTTAGTTTAGCCCTTGCTCAATTCACAAATGACTTGGGTTATGCTAGTCAATCTGTGTAAACTTATGGAGCTTCATTTATCTTACCTATAAAATAGGGATAATAAAACCTAACTCAGAGATGTTCAGAATAAATTATATTACATATGTTTAGAAGCACTTTTGAATTTAAAAGGCAGCACATAAAAGATTATTACCAGGAACTAAGTACATCTGTGATGGAAGAGCATCCTAATTAGTGGAAAACTAACTGGAGAGTTTTATCTAGCAGTGGTACATATTAGTTTAAATTTAAATTTAGACAGTCTATTTTTTGTAAATATTCCTACTATGTTTCTGTTGCATCTACTATTTTCTCATAGTAAAAGAATATATTCTAATCCAAATAGAACTTTTGAGAACCTCCAAAATAAGGAAAAATAAAGTTTTCAATGCCTAAGTACAGGTCTTTAAGAAACCATGTGCACATAAACTTTTTCATCTAAAAAATAAACAGACGTACTATGTAACTTCATTTGAGAAGCTACAATGTATATTTTTTAAAGAACCTCTAGTAATCTGTTGTAATTCCAGTGTACCCCATCATCAATATTTTCTCTATATGACTGAGGAACTTTTTTCTAGAATTAAGTAAGTGATACGAGATAAAAAGATGGGAAATATGTGTGTCACATTGAATCAAGAACACAGAAACATATAATGAGAATATTCCCTCTCCCAATCCGATTCATTTGAAAAGAAAAAAAAAAAAAAAAGATGGAGTGGGTAGGATGAAAACCAACATTACAGACTCTATAATTTCTGTTTTTTCTCCCAAATTCAGACCTATTTACCCAGTTCTCAAATAGACATCTTCACATTGATATTTCTAATCTACTGAAAATGAAACTTACAAACCTAAATTCACCATGTTTCTGATCCATTCTTGCTCCCCAGAACTGTTGTTCTCTTGACTTCTCTCTCAGCAGATGTGTCAATTACATAGGAAGCCTGAACATTAGTTTCTTTCTTCCCTCTTACTCCAACCTAATCAAATACCAAACTGTATTAATTCTGCCACTTAAATATTTCTCAAATCTGCTGTTCACTACTCTTACCACCACTGCTGTGTCCCTAAATCAGATCTCCTTTATTCCTTACCTGTTTTCCTTCAACAGTCTTCTTTTCACCTCTCTGGCCCTATTTACATTAAAATGGTCTTCCTAAAATGTAAATCTTATCCCATCATACACTTGTCTGTCATTAGCTCCTATTTTCAAAAAAATTTCAAACTCTTTCCTCACTTGGCTTATGAGGAGTTTCATGATCTTGTCCAGCTCATCTCTCCAGTCTTTCTCCTCTAACCTTCCCCAACCATAAATGAACTAAATCACTTCAGGGTACTTCCTCTCTTACCTTGCAATACTGCCATGCTGCTCTTTGTATCACTCACCTGAGCATTCTTCAGCCGTGCATCATTGAGGTCACCCAGCCTGTTCACATCATACATGCTATTCCCTGGTAGCTCAAAATTTAACTCAATAATTTTTCCTGCATAAACAGCCTACCCTGCTGTGTTGCCACTTGATAGCCAATAATCCCCAACAGCCCACGAGCTTCCTGAATGTCAGAATCATACCAAGCTGTTCACATTATATTTTCATCACCTAGAGCTGTGCCTAGAGTGTTCACAGCAGATTCTCAAAAGACATTTGGTGAAATGATGAGCCTTTATAGTTTTAATACATTTAATTTGATTATCTAAACTCTGCAAGAGAAAGTGTTGTATGTTAGCCAAATACTACCACATATTTTTCTCTTAAGTTGAATTGAAACACGCATGGAATGAAATCCTTACAGCTCAGAGGAAAGGTTGTGATTGAGTCTTAGCAAGGCTGATTCCTGGATATAATCTGGCTTTTGACACCTACATTTTTGGTTTCCAAAACAGAGTTGTATCTTGAAGCAAACCTAAAAGAGAGGCAGGAACTAAGTTGAGCATAGTTCCTGAACTCTACACCACTGCAGAAGCAGAAATTGTGTTTCAGAAGCATATGTGAAAGAAATATTGCCTGAAAATTCCTCTGAGCTTCCAATTCTGAACCACAGTACTATTTTATTTAATATTTCTGACTAAGCAGACTATTTAATTACGAAGGAGTATTTAGAAAAAGCCATTAAAACATTGTTTGCTGCACATCCGTGTGGGATAACCCAAGAGCACTAACTGTTTAGAAAAAAATAGTGCAAACAAAATTGGTTACTAATTTGCATAAATTATTAAACTACTGCCCTCTAAAGCAGCATACTTTTTTATTTTATTATTTTTTTAAATTGAACAAACATATTCCCATGAAAGCAGCCTAAATAATTATATTCTGCTCATATTTATAAAATTCAAAACAATTTTTTTCTGCTCTCCCTAAAATTGAAAGCATATTATTTTTTCACTTTATTTTTAATATTTTTAGTAAAGGTTAGTTGAAGAATAAGAGATTCTCCAAGAAAAGCTTTTAGGAAGTAAGGTTACAAGAAGAGATTGGTAACCAGCATGGGCATATTCTCTGTAAAGGTAAAATCTGTGTTCGAAAAATTTAAAAAAAATCTTCATAATTGGTGATGCACACCAAAGAAATTAGGAATTCTAAAGAATATAAAAATCAGAAATATTAATTAGAGCTAATTTGAGTCTATGAGAGAAAATTAGTTTGGCCTGGATAAATGAGAGGAAAAATGGCTCAAATTTACTTTTATTTTGCTGAATCAGTTCTCTAAATTTTGAAACTCAGTCCTAAAAGGATGGCCTGGCAATTGTTCTGCACAGCAAATACAATAGTATTCAGGGACTGTCTTCTTTCTTCATGCCCCTTAATAAATTAGATGCCTACAATGGTCACAAGAAAAATCATTTACCCTCTTTCTCCATTTCTTCTTCTTTTCTCCAGGTGGATAGTCCTCACAGTATAGTGGCATATAGTAACACATGTCACAACAAAGAAGGCTAGTGTTTTAGTCTTTTTTTTTGCTACAGGCTATGGAAGACTAACTCTGCTAAAGATAAAAATAATACCGATTCAATGAAGGGATCATTACACACTAGCAACAGAAGGTAACTCTGTGGCCAGCCTGTGCAAAGAGAGTCTTAAAATACATACATTCTCCAAACGGTGCATATTTTGAGTAACTGCAATTGTATTGCCTCAGGCAAAGTACTTACAGACTTAAAACCAGACTAACTAGCAGAATGTGGTGGACAATTAAATTTGTATTAAATTAAATCTACTTTCTTTTAATTTTGGTTGATCATAAGGCATACAACATGAAGAAGTTAGAAAATAGCTGAAGGGTTTATGACAGAAAAAAAGAAAAAAAAATTTCTTCACTGTTTCAAATTTACTTGTAATTAAGACAGCTGTGTGAATAATGAAACATGCACAAGTTGATTTTCCCTACCACCATAGATTCAGGGAATTCTTGACCTGAGTTTATAAAAAATCATGAATTCACACAAAAAAAGTTTTTTTTTTTAATTTAAGGAAAATGTCATTGTAATTTCTTGCTTATAACTGTTAATTACAGAAAAGTTAAATAATATGGCATTTTTAAAGAAGAAAATTAAAGTTGCCCAGTAGCTAACAAACCCAGCAATTACTATCTTTAAAGTTTGGATTTAGTTCTATACAAATTTATTCAAAATTACATTCCAATTTGATTCTATACAAATGGACTCAAATTAAAAGTGGAATAATGATACATGTACTGTTTTGTTAACTCTTTAAACTGCAAACACAAACTTAGCATTTGTATGTTAAGAACAATTAAGTCTCAAATTATGAATTTAATTATGAAATTAAGGTTTCATACCTTAGGTTTCATAATTTAATACCATATTATGATTACTTATTATTGAAATGTTTGTTTTTAATGTTTTACTAATCTAAATAATACTGTATTTTGAACATGCTTATTCATAAATCTATGATTATTGATTTTGAATATATTCCTAAAATATATAAAACTCAAACTATATATTATATACATAAAACTATATAGATTCTTAAAGCTACTTATATACCTAAAGCTAAAGTATCTAAAACTACATATATAGTATGTATCTAAAACATACATATATGTATATGTATGTGTATATATATATACACACAGTGTTATATATGCACAATGTTATATATGTAACAAGATATAACAGACTATATACAGTAGTCCCTCAATAAAATGGCAGATTTGCTCCAGAGGTCCTTGCATATATCAAAAGCTATGGATGCTCTATTCTCTTATATAAAATGGCATAGATGGTACGGTCCAATAAATACATTCCACCCTCTACATATGCAGGTTTTGCACCAGAGGATTCAATCAACTGTACATGGAAATTTCCACCCTCAGTTGGATAAATTTCTGAATGTGAAATTCAAGAACTTAGAGGGCCAATTGTATACTTATTGAAAAAAAAACAGTGTCTACATCGGTTCATGCAGTTCAAACCTGTGTTGTTCAGTAGCCAACTGTATAAACAGATACACACACATGCATACATTACAAGGCATACCTCATTTTATGGAGCTTTATTGTGCTTCACAGATACTGTGTTTCTTTACAGATTGAAAGTTTGTGGCAACCTCCTTCCAGTAAGTCTATCAGCACCATTTTTCCAATAGCATTCGCTCACTTCATGTCTCTGTGACACATTTTGGTAATCCTTGTAATATTTCAAACTTTTTCATTATTATTTTATTTGTTATGGTGATCTGTGATCAGTGATCTTTGATGTTACTATAGTAATTGCTTTGGGGCACTACAGAATGTGCCCATATAAAGCAATGAACTTAATTGAGAAACACTGTGTGTGTTCTGACAGCTCTACCGACCTGCTATTCTCTCTCCTTCTCCTTGGGCCTCCCTGTTCCCTGAAACACAAAAATATAGAAATTGGGCCAATTATAACCCTGAAATGGCCCCTACATGTTCAGATGAAAAAAGGAGTCACATGTTTCTCACTTTAAATCAAAATCTAGAAATAATAAAGCTTAGTGAAGAATGAGTGTTAAAAGCTGAGACAGGCTGAAAGCTAGGCCTTTTGTACCAAACAGTCAGCCAAGTTGTAAATGAAAAGGGAACGTTCTTAAAGAAAATTAAAAGTGCTACTCCAGGGAACACATGAATGATAAGAAAGTAAAACAGTTTTATTGCTGATATGGGGAAGGTATTAGTGTGCGAATAGAAGACTAAACCAGCCACAACATTCCCTTAGAAGCTACAGCTGCCGTAGATAGTGAGTCTTCTGGTGGGTCAGAGCAAAATAAAAGAAAACTTTCTGGAAAGAATTCACCATTTTAGATGCCGCTAAGGACCTTTGTAATTCATGGGAAGAGCTCAAAATATTGACATTAACAGGAGTTTGGAAGAAGTTGATCTGAACCCTCATGGATGATTTTGAGAGGGTCAGAACTTCAGTGGAGGAAATCGCTGCAGATGTGGTGGAAATAGAAAGAAAACTAGAAGCAGAAGTGGAGCCTGAAGATAGAACTAAATTGCTGCAATCTCATAATAAAATTTTAAGAGATGAGGAGTTGCTTCTTATGGGTGAGCTAAGAGAGTGGTTTCTTGAGATGGAATCTACACCTCATAATAATGCTGTGAAGATTGTTGAAGTTACAACAAAAGATTTAGAATATGACATCAACTTAGTAGCATAGTTTTGGAGAGGATTGACTCCAATTTTGAAAGAAGTTCTACTGTGGGTAAATTGCTATCAAACAGCATTGCCTGCTACGCAGAGATCAATCATGAAAGGAAGAGTCAATCATTGCAGCAAACTTTATTGTTATCTTATTTTAAGAAATTGCTACAGCCACCCCAACTTTCAGCAACTACCACCCAAATCAGTCAGCTGCCATCCACACCAAAGCAAGGCTCTACACTAGCAAAAAGATTAGGACTTGCTGAAGACTCAGATAATGGTTAGCATTTGTTATCATTAAGGAAGTATTTTTTAAATTAAGGTATATGCATTGTGTTTTAGGCATAATTCTATTGTCTATTAATAGACACCATATATATATGAAAGGGGTCAAGACTAATTGAAGTGAGTGAGAGAGACTGAACTCAACTCTGCTGAGACAAAAGGTGGGAGTTTTTTTAAGCACTGGGTGAGCTGGTAGAAAAATCATATAGGACGTTAAAGGGAAAGTTCGTTCATGTGATTAGGCCATCTGTTTGCTAGTTGGCACTTATCAGATTTAGACTCCTAACCTCCCACAGAGACTGGGACGTAAGGATGATATCTTTCTTGAAGATTACATTTCAAAAGAATGGCTTCTAGGTCCTTGAGAAAGACATTCCTGGGTTACAACAGTGGTAAGAGGCTATGAGAAGACTTGCACTGCAAAGGGACAGAGAAAAAATTATAATAGAGAAGGAATCAAGATGGCAGAATAGGAGGATGTGCACTCACTCCCTCTTGCAAGAGGACCAGAATTACAACTAACTGCTGAACAATCACTGGAACTCACCAAAAAAAGCCCACCCCACATCTAGAGACAAAGGAGAAGCCACAATGAGATGGTAGGAGGGGTGCAATCTCGTTAAAATTGAATCCCATAAATGCTGGGTGGGTGACTCACAAGCTGGAGAACAGTTATAATGCAGATGTCCTGAGGGTTCTGAGCCCCACCTCAGGCTTCCTAACCTGGGGGTCCAGCAATGGGAGGAGGAATCCCCAGAGAATCAGACTCTGAAAGCCAGCGGGATTTGATTGCAGGACCTCCACAGGACTTGGGGAAACAGAGACTCCACTCTTGGATGGCACACAAAAAATTGTGCTCACCAGGACCCAGGGGGAAGGAGTAGTAGTGACCCCATAGGAGACTGAACCAGACCTACCTGCTGGTGTTGCAGGGTTGCCTGCAGAGGTCGGGGTGGCTGTGGCTAGCCGAGGAGATGGGGGCACTGGCAGCAGAGGTTCTGGGAGGTGCTCATTGGCATGAGCCCTCCTGCAGTCCACCATTAGCCCCACCAAAGAGCCTGTAAGCTCCAGTGCTTGGTCAGCTCAGGGCAAACCACCACCAAGGTGGGAACACAGCCCCACCCATTGGCAGACAAGCAGATTAAACTGTAACTGAGCCCCACCAATCAAATTGGATTAAAGTTTTACTGAGCTCTGCCCACCCAGCCCAAACCACCATCAGTCCCTCCCATCAGGAAGCATGCAGGAGCCTCCTAGACAGCTTCCTTCACAAGAGGGCAGACAGCAGTATCAAGCAGTATCAGCAGTACTTCATCTTGTGGAACTGAAAATCACAGCCACAGAAAGACAGAGAAAATGAAAAGGCAAAAGACTTTGTACCAGATGAAGGGACAAGATAAAACACCAGAAAAACAACTAAATGAAGAGGAGATAGGCACCCTTCCAGAAAAATAATTCAGAATAATGATGGTGAAGATGATCCAGGACTTTGAAAAAAGACTGAATACAAAGATCAAAAAGTTGCAAGAAAAGTTTACCAAACACCTAGAAGAATTAAAAAGCAAACAAACAGAGATATGCAACACAATAATGGAAATGAAAAATACACTAGAAGGAAACAATAGCAGATTAACTGAGGCAGAAGGGTGAATAAGGGAGCTGGAAGACAGAATGGTGATCATCACTGATGTGGAAAAGGATAAAGAAAAAAGAATGAAAAGAACTGAAGACAGCCTAAGAGACCTCTGGGACAACATTAAATGCTCCAACCTTTGCATTATAGGGGTCCCAGAAGGAGAAGAGAGAGAGAAAGGACCCAAGAAAATACTGGAAGAGATTATAGTTGAAAACTTCCCTAACATGGGAAAGGAAATAGCTACCCAAGTCCAGGAAGTGCAGAGATCCCCAGGCAAGATAAACCCAAGGAGAAAAATGCCAAGGCATATAGTAGTCAAACTGACCAAGATTAAAGACAGAGAAATGTTATTAAAAGCAACAAGGGAAAAACGACAAATAACATACAAGGGAACTCCCATCAGGTTAACAGCTGATTTCTCAGCAGAAACTCTGCAAGCCAGAAGGGAGTGGCATGATATATTTAAAGTGATGAGAGGGAAGAACCTACAACCAAGAATACTCTACCCAGCAAGAATCTCATTCAGATTTGATGGAGAAATCAAAAGCTATCCAGACAAGCAACAGTTAAGAGAATTCAGCACCACCAAACCAGCCCTACAACAAATGCTAAAGGAACTTCTCTAAGCAGGAAACATAAGAGAAGAAAAGGACCTACAGAAACAACAACAAAACAATTAAGAAAAAGGTAATAGGAACATACATATCAATTATTACCTTGAATGTAAATGGACTAAATACACCAAGCAAAAGACACAGACTGGCTGAATGGATACAAAAACAAGACCCATATATATGCTGTTTACAAGAGACCCACTTCAGACCTAGGGACACATACAGACTGAAAGTGGTGGGATGGAAAAAGATATTCCATGCAAATGAAAATCAGAAGAAAGCTGGAGTAGCAATACTCATATCAGATAAAATAGACTTTAAAATAAAAAATGTTTCAAGAGACAAGAAAGGACACTACATAGAGATCGAGGGATCAATCGAAGAAGAAGAGAAAACAATTATAAATATATATGCACCCAATATAGGAGCACCTCAATACATAAGGCAAATGCTAACAACTATGAAAGAGGAAATCGACAGTAACACAATGATAGTGGGGGACTTTAACACCCCACTTACACCAATGGATAGACCGTTCAGACAGAAAATTAATAAGGAAACACAAGCTTTAAATGACACAATACATCAGCTTGATTTAATAAATATCTATAGGACATTACATCCAAAAACAGCAGATTACATATTCTTCTCAAGTGCACATGGAACATTCTCCAGGATAGATCACATTTTGGGTCATAAATCAAGCCTTGGTAAATTCAAGAAAATTGAAATCAAAGCAAGCATCTTTTCTGACCACAACACTATGAAATTAGAAATCAATTACAGGAAAAAAAATGTAAAAAAAACACAAACACATGGAGGCTAAACAATACACTACTAAATAACCAACAGATCACTGAAGAAATCAAAGAGGAAATCAAAAAATACCTAGAGACAGATGACAATGAAAACACAATGATCCAAAACCTATGGGATGCAGCAAAGGCAGTTCTAAGAGGGAAGTTTATAGCAATACAATCCTACCTCAAGAAACAAGAAAAATCCCAAATAAACAATCTAAGCTTATACCTAAAGAAACTAGAGAAAGAAGAGCAAACAAAACTGAAAGTTAGTAGACAGAGAAATCATAAAGATCAGATCAGAAATAAATGACATAGAAACAAAGAAAACAATAGCAAAAATCAATAAAACTAAAAGCTGGTTCTTTGAGAAGATAAATGAAATTGATAAACATCTAGCAAGACTCATGAATAAAAAGAGGGAGATGACTCAAATCAATACAATTAGAAATGAAACAGGAGAAGTTACAACACACACTGCAGAAATAAAAAGCACCATAAGAGACTACTATAAGCAACTATATGCCAATAAAATGGACAACCTGGATGAAGCAGATAGATTGTTCGAAAGGTATAACCTTTCAAGACTGAATCAGGAAGACATAGAAAATATGAACAGGCCAATCACAAGTAATGGAAATGAAACTGTGATTAAAATTCTCTCCACAAACAAACGTCTAGGACCAGATGGATTCAGAGGTGAATTTTATCAAACATTTAGAGAAGAGCTAACACCCATCCAACTCAAACTCTTCCAAAAAACTGCAGAGGAAAGAACACTTGCAAACTCATTTTATGAGGCCACCATCACCCTGATACCAAAACCAGACAAAGGTACTATAAAAAAAGAAAACTACAGACCAATATCACTGATGAATTTAGATGCAAAAATCCTCAACAAAATACTAGCCAACAGAATCCAACAATACATTAAAAGGATCATACACCATGATCAAGTGGGGTTTATCCCTGGAATGCAAGAATTCTTCAATAAACTTAAATCAATCAATGTGATACACCATATTCACAAACTGAAGGATAAAAACCACATGATCATCTCAATAGATGCAGAAAAAGCTTTTGACAAAATTCAACATCCATTTATGATAAAAACTCTCCAGAAGGTGGGCATAGAGGGAAACAACCTCAACATAATAAAGGCCATATATGACAAACGCACAGCAAACATCATTCTCAATGGTGAAAAACTTGAAGCATTCCCTCTAAGATCAGGAACAAGACAAGGGTGCCCACTCTCACCACTACTATTCAACATAATTTTGGAAGTCCTTGCCACAGCAATCAGAGAAGAAAAAGAAATAAAAGGAATCCAAACTGGAAAAGAAGAAGTAAAATTGTCACTGTTTGCAGGTGACATGATACTATACATAGACAATCCTAAAGATGCCACCAGAAAACTACTTGAGCTAATCAATGAATTTGGTAAAGTTGCAGGATACAAAATTAACATACAGAAATCTCTTGCATTTCTATACACTAACAAGGAAAGCTCAGGAAGAGAAATTAAGGAAACAATCCCATTCACCATTGCAACAAAAAGAATAAAATATCTAGGAATAAACCTAACCAAGGAAGTAAAAGACCTGTCCTCAGAAAACTATAAGACACTAATGAAAGAAACCAAAGAAGACACAAACAGATGGAAGGACATACCATGTTCTTGGATTGGAGGAATTAACATTGTGAAAATGACTATATTACTGAAAGCAATGTACAGATTCAATGCAATCCCTATCAAATTACCAATGACATTTTTCACAGAACTAGAACAAGAAATTTTACGATTTGTATGGACATGCAAAAGACCCCAAATAGCCAAAACAATCTTGAGAAGGAAAGACGGAGTTCGTGGAATCAGGCTTTCTGACTTCAGGCTATACTACAAAGCCACAGTGATCAAGACAGTATGGTACTGGCACAAAAACAGAAATATAGATCAATGGAACAGGATAGAAAGCCCAGAAGTTAACTATGGTCAACTAATCTATGACAAAGGAGGCAAGGATATACAATGGAGAAAAGGCAGCCTCTTCAATAAGTGGTGCTGGGAAAACTGGACAGCTACATGTAAAAGAATGAAATTAGAACACTTCCTAACACCATACACAAAAAATAAACTCCAAATGGATTAAAGACCTAAATGTAATGGATCTTTTTTGATCCACCCCCTAGAATATTGGAAATAAAAACAAAAATAAATAAGTGGGATCTAATGAAACTTCAAAGTTTCTGCACAGCAAAGGAAAGTATAAGCAAGATGAAAAGACAACCCTCAGAATGGGAGAAAATATTTGCAAACAAATCAACAGACAAAGGATTAATCTACAGAATATACAAACATAACATCCAGCTCAATATCAAGAAAGCAAACAACCCAATCAAAAAAATGGGCAGAAGACCTAAATAGGGATTTCTCCAAAGAAGATGTGTGGATGGCCAAGAGGCACATGAAAAGCTGCTCAACATCACTAATTATTAGAGAAAGGCAAATCAAAACTCCAATGAGGTATCACCTCACACTGGTTAGAATGGGCATCATCAGAAAATCTACAAACAGTAAATGCTAGAGAGAGTGTGGAGAAAAGGGAATGCTCTTGCACTGCTGGTGGGCATGTAAATTGATACAGCCACTATGGAGAACAGTATGGAGGTTACTTGCAAAACTAAAAATAGAACTACCATATGACCCAGCAATTCCACTACTGGGCACATACCCAGAGAACACCATAATTCAAAAAGACACATGCACTCCAATGTTCATTGCAGCACTACTTACAATAGCCAGGATGTGGAAGCAACCTAAATGTCCATCAATAGATGAATGGATAAAGAAGATGTGGTACATACATACAATGGAATATTACTCAGCTGTAAAAAGCAATGAAACTGGGACATTTGTATAGACATGGATGGACCTAGAGACTGTCATACAGAGTGAAGTGAGTCAGAAAGAGAAAAACAAATATAGTATATTAACACATACAAGTGGACTATAGAAAAATGGTAGAAATCAACCAGTTTGCAAGGCAGAAATAGAGACACAGATGTAGAGAACAAGCATATGGATACCAAGTGGGGAAAGCGGGAAGAGTTGGGTGGGGAATGAATTGGGAGATTGGGATAACAAATTGTACACCCTAAATATATTCAGTTTATTGTAAAAAAAAAATTATAATTGCAAGTTTTCTAAAGCAAATGCCCTGAGAAAAGAGAAGTCAGGAGCTTATTCAGGAAGAAATTTGTCTAAAATATATTCAAGCTGAGAACGTTAAGGTTGTGTTGGTATATAAACAAACAAACCAAGATTGTGCTGATACAATTTATATTTTCATGTATTATGCCACCAGCATCATGAGCCTACATACTTTCTTCTATCCCTAACCCTTCTAACTTTGTGCATTTTAGTATTGTTGCTGAGAAAAACCTGGCTTCTCTTCACTGATGCCCAATAGAAATACAGAGACAGAGCTTTGGAGGCGTAGAAAGGAATGGCTTTATTACTTTGCCAGGCAAAGTTGGAACACAGTGGCCAGTGCCTCAAGAACTGTGCCCCCCTCTCTGGGGAATAGGCTTATAGTTGGGGCTCATGGTCAGGGTTAGGCGATAAGGATCAAGGCAGTAACAGTCTTGCATTCTTTTGGTGGGTTGGTGGTGAGGTTAAGTAGGAGTCAGTATCATCAATCTTCAGGTCCAACTGGTATGGGGTCTACATGCTTGTGGGCAACATACCATCATTAACTTCTCACACCTGGAGGCATTTCAAATTCTGCAAAATTGCTCAAAGATATTGTTGCGTGTATTGTTGCTGGGGAAACAGAACCTTGCCCCAAGGCTGCTCTTGCCTGTTTCTCCCAGGTCTTGTGCAACCCCTCCCTTCATTAATGAACAACTGCCTGAATCTGCCCTCTGGAACTCAGGGAAGGTCATAGAGGCTGAATGAAGGCTGTTTTCTTATAATCAAAGAAATAGGGGACACATTAAGGCTTTGTGCCCAGGAGCCCCACAGGGCCCTGCTCGGTATCAGTATTATAATTTGGGAACTAATGTTTGTGTTATAATTTGGGAACTTTAGCAGTATAATTTGGGAACTAGTATGATATATCTTTTCATGCGATAGTTATTTTATTACATTACTTGGTCTATCATCACATTTACATTATAAAACTACAGTCTTTCTAGCTTCAGATACACAATTTAAAATTTAAAGATTTCTGTGTAACTGGAACTAATGGGTAGATTTGTATAAACTCTTTGATGTAACTTTTAATAAAAATACAGACAAATATTTCCATGTAAAGCAGAAATGGAAAGCCCTTTTGCAGAACTAAGTAACAAACACATGTTTTTATTAGATTGTGTGAGAAATAATAGCCCTTAGATTTCATCAGTGTAGCATAATACAAATATACAAATTAGTTTTCATGGGAGAAAGATTGACAGCAAATTTAAAATTAATAGAAAAGCATTTACATAATACTAGTATGACCAAACAGTTGATATTCATTTAAAGGGATGGAATCCAGAAATTATGGTTCTTTATACTACAGTTATAGCTCTCATCAAAGAAAATGAAATTGCTTAGTACTTTGTGTAAATTCTTAGAAATTCATGCTTCTGGGTTTATATCTCTGCCAGTGTCTCTGCCACTGTGGTGTTAAGTGACCTTAGACAAGCTAATTAATCTTTCCTCTTTGCCTTGGCCTTTTCATCCATTACATGTGCCTGTAGGGAGATTTGTCAGACTAGCACATAAAATAGTTCCATCAAAGCATCAAATTTCAAGCCAGAGGAAGAATACAAAAGAACAATGATGCCCAACAGCTCTGCTTTCAGGAACACTTTTATTTCTAACACCTGCACTTCACATCAGATTTCAACATATAGTTGCCTCTGGGACTGTCAGAGGGAATAAAAGCATTAATGCCAATTTTCAGCATTTTGGGATCACAATACGGAGAAAATTAATTGTAATTATTGTTGCAATGCCACTTGAAATGGGCATGCTCCAACAAATTGCCATTAGTGGGGGGGTGGCGGTCATGGCATGGGATGATATGAGGCATATCACACAGAGGGGTGGAAACCCATAAATAAGGAAGAACAATTTCTAAGATGGATGGATATTATTGCCTGCTTAAAAAAGAAAGGGAGCAAGACATGGTAATATGTAGGAAAAATAAATACTGGCATGCATAGAAATGAATTGTTATTTTTTCTCTATATTCTCCTTTTAGTCTATGAGGTGTGACTGGCAGATGTCAAATTATATTATTGAGACGATCACATAGACAAAGACATGTTGCAGATCTGTGATGAATAGTAGCATATCCACTAACCTTATATGTCCAGTTTGCACTTGATATGTGGCTAATCCTAATGGAGAAGTGGTGTAGATACGAAATACACACCAAATTTGAAGACTTGAAAAGACTGTAAAAGATTTGTCTTAGTCCGTTAGGCTGTTATAACAGAATACCATAGACTGCATTGCTTATAAACAAGCTAAATTTGTTTCTCACAATTCTGGAGGCAGGATCAGGCATGGATAGATTCAGTGTCTGATGAGAACCTACTTTCTTGTTCACAGACAGGCTATCTTCTTGCTATGTCCCCACATAAGATAAGGGGTGGGGGATCTCTTTGGGGTCTCTTTTATAAAAGCACTAATCCCATTCACAAGGCTCCACCCTCATGACCTAATCATTTCCCAAAGATTCCACCTTCAAATATCACTTAGTTTTTTTTTTAATTTTTATTTATTTAATTTATTTATTTATTGGCTGTATTGGGTCTTCGTTGCTGCACAGGCTTTCTCTAGCTGTGGCAAGTGGGGGCTACTGTTCGTTGCAGTGCATGGGCTTCTCAGTGCGGTGGCTTCTCTTGCTGTGGAGCACAGGCTCTAGGGGTGTGGGCTTCAGTAGTTGTGACACACAGGCTCAGTAGTTGTGGCACACAGGCTTAGTTGCTCCACAGCATGTGGGATCTTCCTGGACCAAGGATTGAACCCATGTCCCCTGCATTGGCAGGCAGATTCTCAACCACTGCACCACCAGGGAAGTCCCCATCATAAAGGTTTTAAAATATGAATTTTGAGGGGACACAAACATTCAATCTCATACAAGATCTCATTCATAGTTTTTTATATTAACTACACATTGAAATGCTGTTTTAGACACTTGGGTTAAAATATTATTAAAATTAAATTTGTCTCATTTTACTTTTTAATGTGGTTATTACAAAATTTAAAATAAGTTGCCCTCATCGTATTTCTACTGTATAGTGGTATTATACAGATTAGAGGTTCCTGTGGGTTCTGCCTAAATGCTGAAAACAACTTATGAAAGTGAAAATGTTGCCAACCCTTCAGCACATCAACAGCATACAGAAAGTGGAGGCAAGACTGTCCTTTCTCCTTGTCAGCTCTCATTGATGAAAATCATCCATAGATTGAAATATATGATCAGGAAAAGATCAGCTCTAATATTCCTCATACTAGCTTAAATTCCTTTTTTTAAAAAAAATTGAGATTGTAATTGACATATAACATTGTCTAAGTTTGTGTACATGTTGATTTGATACATTTGTGTATTGCAATTGCCATATGATTGCCATCTAATGTTAGCTAACACCTCTATTATGTCACATAGTTATCATTTTTTGTGTGTGAAGAACATATTTTAAAAAAATATTTTTATTTATTTATTTGGCTGTGTCGGGTCTTAGTTGCAGTACACAGGATCTTTGTTGCAGCATGCAGGATCTTTTAGTTGCCGCATGTGGGATCTAATTCCCTGACTAGGAATTGAACTCCAGCTCCCTGCATTGGGAGCATGGAGTCTTAACCACTGGACCACCAGGGAAGTCCCCAGGCTTGTAGCAACTTTGGAATATATAATACAGTATTGTTGACCATAATTATTATGCTGTGTATTAGATCTCTAGAACTTATTCATCTTCTAACTGCAAGTTTGAAGCCTTTAACCAACATCTTTCAATTCTCCCACCCTTCAACCCCTGGTATCCACCATTCTATTCTGTTTCCATGAGTTTGGCTTTTTTAGATTCTACATATAGGTAGTATCATACAATATTTATATTTCTCTGTCTGACATAGCTCAGCACAATGCCCTCAAGTTCCACCTATGAAGTCACAAGTGACAAGATTTCCTTCTTTCTCATGGTTGAAATATATATATACACACACACACACACACACACACATACATTCCTTTCATAAAACTTGGTTAGAAAATTCTGTCTCCATCTTTTCCTCTCTTTCACATTTTCTCCTCATTCCTAATATTTTTCTTTAATATGAAATTGCTAAATGTTTCTCAATACTTTTTCATTGCCTACCAGATAACTTCCAACATTTGTTTGTCTTTTTTAACCTGGTCCCAGCTGACTTTCCAAATATTCATACATTATATTATTTTTCTACAATTTTCAGTTATGCACTTCAATGCATGCTATTTTGTCTTCTTCTATAAATCATTTCACATCACATTTCCCCCCCACCCCCCAGGAATCTCTCACATTGCTTTCTCACTAGTCAGTTGAATGATGGAAAAAAAATGTTTATATCCCAACCCATACAACCTGTAAATGTAATTTTATTTGGAAAGAAAGGGTTTTTGCAGATGTAATTAATTTAGGAATTTTGAGATGAAATCATCCTGGGTGGACCCTAGAGCCAATGACAATGACCTTATAAGAGACAGAAGAGGTGAAGCTAGAGATTAGAGAAGGCCATGTGAAGACATGCAGAGACTGGATTTATGCAGCCACAAGCCGAAGAAGATCTGGAATGACCAGAAGTTGGAGGAGGCAAAAAAAATATTCTTCCCTAGAG
The DNA here is from genome assembly GCF_030028045.1 of Hippopotamus amphibius kiboko. Taxonomy (NCBI): domain Eukaryota; kingdom Metazoa; phylum Chordata; class Mammalia; order Artiodactyla; family Hippopotamidae; genus Hippopotamus; species Hippopotamus amphibius. Next base: position 150,861,299 of record NC_080190.1, on the reverse strand, counting down.
CCTTCAGAAGAAGTGTAGCCCAGCCAACACCTTGGCATTGGACTTCTGTCCTTCAGAATCATAAGGGAATAAATTTCTCTTTTTTTTTAAACAACCAATGTTGTGGAAGTTTGTTATAGCAGCCATTGAAAACTAATACACTGATCAAATTACCAAATTCTATTCATTTGCCAATAAAGTATTCTCATCCTCAAAAATTAATCCCAACCCTTTCCATAGTATTTTTTCACATTTCTTATCATATCTATTATTTTCTACTATATATAGTACATATTCACTAATCTGTATTTTACTTCCTAGAATATTTGTGCATTGAGGAAAGTGATAATACTTTATACATATCTTTGTTCCCATAGTACCTACCACAGTGCTTCATATATGATACAAAAATGCTAATAAATATTTTGCAAATAAATATTTTGTAAACAAAATTTTTAAATCTGCTTTGAAAAATTATTCGATTCTTCTTTTAAAAAATTCTTTGATTCTTCTAAGTCAGCGTTTCAGCAGGAAGTCAGTGGTTTTTATTTTAATATAAAGACTACCTTTGAAATGCAGCACTGAAATGTATATTATATATGTTTCATCTCTCTCTGTTTCTCTCTCTATGTATATACATACACATACACACACACGTATATCCTCAAGATGCAGTGCATTGAAAAATTTATTTGATTATTTGTTCTTTTTTAATGGAATACTTCAGTGAGAATTTTTTTTCTTAATCTTGGTTCTGTATAATAATGATCTCAAAGCTAGCAAAGGCTTGGAATTAAACATTATATCTTGAAATATAATCATAATTTTAAAGCACATTCTATCTGAGCTGCTGAAACAAACTTTGTATTAAGAAAGTAAACTGTATAATTTAGGTAAGGTAACATTTTGTTAAGACTATTCAAAGGAAATGTGTAGGTTGTGTATTTTCTTTTAATAATATTGTATACTGCTATCCTTTTGCAAAGCTGCATAAGTAGAACTTCTCTTATGAAATATGTTTTTAGGGAGAATAATTGCTAAGAAAAGATTGGTGACAACATAATTATATAATGTATCAGACAATGTCTTAGTGAATGTTTATATAATAGCTGATTGCTGAGATAAGAAAACAACACAAAATGAAAATAGAACTCTCACCTCACTTTAAAAAATGTGTCAACATATTTGAATGTAATTTCAATAATTTCAGGTAATATAATTTAACTTGGTATCTGTGCAAAGCGGAAGCTACCATTTTCATTAATATAGATCTTCTGCCCCCCCCCCCCCCAAAAAGTGTCTTGATCTTATCCTCAAATCAAATATATTTTCTCATTTAAGTTCCTACACAATCCCTCCACCTCAGGGAATTAAATGTTGTTCAAGAAATACTGGTACTAGAGTTAAAAAAATAAAAAGTAAAAGAAAGAAATTAAATTATCAACCATTTTATCTTACTCAACTAACATTTTATTGAGTATCTGGCATAAAGTGGGATCCTTCATAATCACTTATTAAATAAATCAATCCTGCATATGAGAGTTTCTTTTTTTTCCAATTAATTTTAATTTTAGAAGACAAAGTTCTATGTTTCTTTTTTTTTGAAACAACTGTAAGACATTTTTATAAAATAAGTTTGTTGCCAGCACATTACTCTTGTAATAATTACCTTTTATAAGTATTTGAGTGACCACATTTTTCGATATACTTCAATAGCACAAATATATTATTGTTAATTATCTGTATTAATACTCCATCTTCTTCCACTCTATCACAAAGAAAGGTTTGCTTTTCTGTTTTCTGTTATCACCCTGTTATTGAGTCTCAGCTCACCTGTATACTTAGCTGTTCCCTATTTATAACACAATTTCTATGTCTTTATGTAGGTTGAAGTCTACTCTATGTTCTTAAACCTCCCTTACCTTAACATTCTGTGCTGGTTACCACTCTTTGTTACAGTCTGTTACATTTTAACTCATTTCTATTTTTCCCATGCTCTTTAGAAATAAGAGCCTCAAGGCCATGGAACAGTTTGATAGTAATTCCTCATCTTGAAGATTCACATGCAAAGTCAGTTGTGTGAATTAGCCCCCCACTGAGGCCTGTGGTTTCAGTTTCTCATTGGTGAATTATTTATTTTCAAGTCATTGTCTTGAAATGTTTTCAAGCTCCCTCTCTCAGGCCTGTGGATGGAATTTTACTAGCTCTCTCATAATGAAGGCACAACCTCTCAAGACTTTTTTTCAGGAAGATCAGCTCCAGCTCCTTGCACAATGTAGCCTACTGCCTCAAATCTCCTGGGATAACTCTCAAGCCCTCAAACCTCCATGCTCCTACCCGGGCTGATTGTTCTGCCATTCTGTTTCAAATTTGCTATTTTTGGAGTTTTATTCTCTATTCTCTTGAGACTCCTATTTATTTCTCTCTTGTGGATCCTCTATTGCTTGGCTCTTCTTTTTCTTTTTTTTTTTTTTTTGGTTTACTCTTATTTTAGTGCCACACATTCTGCACTAACTCCCTTAGAAAGGAATAAAAGGTGAATAAAAATTGAATTTTTGAGACCTTGGATACCTGGCAATATCTTTATCCAGTATGAATATTTGATGGAATAGTTGTCTTGGGATAGAATGTTGGATTGGATGTTTCCCTATAAATGTTTAAGGCTTTTCTCAATTTCTACTTTAGATGTGGTTATAGAAGAGTCATATCATTCTTATTATGAACTGTTGTTATTGTCTCCCTTTCCTTCTTGTAAGCTTTAAGACCCTTTATTCATAATATTTGGATACTTTGTGTCTTGGTATGAGGGTTTTTTAAATGTTGGGCTGGTTAATGGTGGGTTGATCTTTTCAGTCTAGAAAATGATGATGTTTGGTTATGGTAACTTTTTTGTATTATTTCATTAAATATTTTAAGGAACTACTTTCTTTAAAAGTGTTTTGGACATACAAGATAATAAAACAGGGAAAATCTGTTCCTTCATGTTGTTTATAGTCTTATGAAGGTAGACAGATTTTTTTTTTTAAAAGTACATTTCAAAGAATGTTAGAAGGTGATCAATGGCAAAGGAAAAAAAAATAGAACAGGGTAAAGGAGATTGGGAGGTCTCAGGGAGCAGAAGCAGACTGCAATTCTCAATAGGGTGGTTAGGATGGGTTGTTCTGAGAAAGAGAAATTTGACAAAAAGATATGAAAGAGGTGAGTGAGAACGTTATTTTATTATCTGGGTGAAAAGATTTCCAGGAAGAAGGAACAGTCACCATAAGACCCCACGTGGGGCCATGTTACATTGTTCAATGGGATAACTGTGATGTAAGGAATAATCAAGAGGGAAATTTTTTAAAAAGAAGGAAATCAAAGGTAAGACATCAAGCAGATAGGTAGTATGTGCACTAATAATAACTATGCAAGGAAAATAGGCATAATCTGAAATGTTACAGGGGAAATCATAAAATACATTCACTTTAATCATATATAATTTTAGTATATATCATATTACTTTGAATGAACTGGGGACATATTTTTTTAGGAAGATGAGTGACAAGATGTGAATTAATTTTGAAAGGGATGATCACTATTGCTGTATTGAGCCCAGATGGAAGAAAATCAAGGGTGAGAACAAGGAGACAAGTTAGAAATCCACTGCAGTAATTTCAGTGAGAAAAGACTAGCTTTTACGAGGGTGATGGCAGTGGGGGTGCTGAAAAGTAATTGGCATCTAAATATATTTTAAAAGTGTAAGTGCAGGTTATCCTGCTAGATAGGTGAAGGCAATCAGGAGGCAGTTAACTGGGATTCTGGTTTTTCCATGTGAGTATGAGAAAGCACAGAAGGAGCAAGAGAGTTAAGGATGCATTCAAGGAAACTATCATAATTAACTGTTGAACTGGCTAAAGAGGGAAGAAAGACACCAAGCGGGTATGCAGTACTGAAAAGTGAAAGTATAATGGGGTAAGATCCTGAAGGATTTTATAGGTTATCAGAGTTGGGCTGACAGCTAGAGAAAGTAAGCCAGAAAAGAAAGAAAGAAACAAACATGAAAATTGGATTAAAAAAATGGATGAGTTGTTAGTTATTGATAACGACAAGGTCTAGGACAGTGTGACACTGGCAGTGAATGGTTGAGACTGAATCACAAGAAAGAAGTTAAGGAACTGAGAGGCTAGGATTTTAGCAGAATCATCTTGCCTATATTGAAGTAACTAATAATAAAGACAAAAGTAGTGTTGGAGAAAATTATGAAAAGGCAGGGGCTAAACTAGCTTGGAAGTAATAGGGAATAGCCTGAAAGTCACTAAATGAAATTTTTTTCTTAAGTGACATAATTTGATCACATGAGATTCAGTGCTGGGGGTTTTTAATGGAGGAAAAAAATATGAATTACTAGAATCAATAATGAACCCAGTTGCCTTGAGGGCATTTATCAAACTTGGTGAATTTAAGTATCATTCTTCATGGCCCTGTTTGGAGAACCATAGGTAAATGAAGAACCAACTCATGGAAGGAAGGCTAAAGGGTAAACTTGTACAAGGCTAGGCTCAACAATATTACACTGAAAAATAAAATGAGCTAGTAATAAACTCATACATCTATCAGCATCCCCACATACTTCCCTACCCATATCCCCTTCACTGTTACTGAGCACAAGTGCAAAATAAAATCTCCCCTGTGAATTTGTAAAGTTATCAAGAAGATTTGCCGACAAAACTCATAACACTTGTATAGCTTAATTTTTGTTTTGTTTTGTTTAAGGTGGTCCCTTTTTTATGTTGTCTTTTCAACACATGTTATAGGTTTTGTCATCAAGTATGAATGTTGACCTGCATAGAATCATGGTACATTAGAGTTTTTAGAGTCATTAGAATTTAGAAATTATCTATGATGATACCAATAAGAAAATCAAGGTGTAGAAAAGGAAACAAAGCTATGGAATTTTGAACTGCTGGTAACCTTATTGTGAATATTATTTGTTAAAGCTAAATATTCTTACTTGCTATAGAAAGCAGAATTATTAAAAAAAATTATTTACTTATGTATTTATTTATTTATGTATCTGTTTATTTATTTATTTATGTTGTGCTGCACAGCTTATGGGATCTTAGTTCCCCCACCAGGGATTGAACCCATGCCCTCCTCAGTGAAAGTACAGAGCCCTAACCACCAGATTGCCAAGGAATTCCCAAAAGCAGAATTTTGAATTCAAAGTTTATCAACTCAATTTCTAACACAATTGTTTACTAGCTTTGTGACCTTATATAAGTTAATTAATACCTCTGAGCATTGGTTTCTTCCTGTGAATACTACTAGCTAGTATGCAGTTTTATATTAGGAGAAAATATATAATATATGTGAAAGCTTTATTAGAAGCTAATAAGTATTTTTACCATTGTGTTATTACTAACAAGCAAAATCAATGTAAATATTTCAATTTATAAGCATTCATAAAGCAAGTTTCCTTGAAACATTGAATCACTATGCGAATTGGGAAATGAATTTCAGCATTTTCCTTTTAATTTCATTCAGAGAAGGCTATCTTTGAAACATATAGCTATGAACTCCACCAATTAATTTTCCAAAGTCAGCATAGACACAAATAAGAACACATGATATAATTAAAAAGGAAAGCACCACGCTGCTACATCAGGAGCAGAGTATGAATAAACAAAGAAGTAGGGATGCCATTTCCTAATGGGAAGCAGGAGGAAACAACTTAAAAAAATTAAGAAAAAAATGAAGACGTTGAAATAGCACTCAGCTTGCAACGTCATCAGAGCAGTTTAAAATACTTTTATATTACTATTGAACCAGCCGAGGATTCACCAAAAAGTGTCTGCAGGCTTTAATGACAATACTTTCCACAGTTCACATTTGAAAAACATACATTTCCTAACTTCTAGAATTTAAACTTACCTGTGCAATAATCAACAGGAACAGAACTAACCAGAGTACCTTTCATGATACTCAGATTTTTTTTACCACTACTTTTGTAAGTGGGAGGATCGGTAATAAATACTCCGGTAAACAGTATTTATATAATTTTATGTGCAGTTGTGGATAAATATGTAAATGTACTAGCTAGCTTTTGCTGGATAACAAATTATTTCAAAACAGAGTGGCTTAAAACAGCTATCTATTACAAGTTTCTGTTGCTCAGGAATTCATCCACATCTTGGCTGGTTTCCCTCGCTAAGGGTCTCTGAAAAGACTGCAATCAAGATAATGGCCAAAGCTGTGATCTCAATTAAGGGTTCAACAGACTTGCAAGAATTGGAAGCAGGGAGGGATCCGCTTTCCAGCACAGTCATCATCATTGGCAGGATTCATTTCCTCAGGGGTAGTTGAACCGAGAAACTCAGTTTCTCATTGGCTGTTTGGTAGAGGCCAGCCTCAGTTCCGTGATACATAGGCCTCTCTACAGGGCAGCTCAAGGTATGGAAGCTGGCTTCAGTCAAGCAAGTGAGAGAGCAAGAGAAGTTGCGCAAAGAAGCAGCCAGTCTTTTCATTGCCTAATCTGCAAGCTTTTCGCCATAGTCCACTCATTAGAAGTAAGTCCTCCGGTCCAGCCCACATTCAGGTGCATGAATTATGTGTAATCCTAGAATACTAGAAGGTGAGAGTTATTGGGAGGTTTCTTAGAAGCCGACTGCCCCAACAGACCGTACATAGCTACATAAATACGTACCTAAATATGCGTACACAAGAACATACACATAGAAATATATGTTCATGTTAAATACATAGTAAACCATACATTTTAAAATTTAGGTTTATTGCTTCTAAATTAATCCATTTGTTTGCATTTAAAATGTTCAGATTTAGATGACTTCAAATACTCCTAGTGTGTTCTTGAAAATTTGTATTTCCTAATTTCACTTTTAATCAAGGATATCATGACTAAAATTTGTAGAGAAAATGAAGAGTAATGCTTGCTTCAAGAATGGTGGCTGGACAAAGTGTAATCCAATTTTGTTGGCTACAGATTATTGTATCTTTGATACGTTTATTTGCAATTATTTATGTTTTTCTGAAAAAATTATTTTAACTTTTCAAATATTTCGACAAAGTAATGTGTTTTTAAAACATTAATTTCTTCACACATTGTCCAAACATTATTTCCAAATTATGAGGCTCTAGCGACATGCTTAGTGATGACTAATTAATTTCTAAATAAGTATGTGTAGAACTCCTTGTTTCATATGAACATGGAAATAAGGAAAAAGAGTAGTAAGTTAAGTTTAAATTTTTATCAAAGGCAATAGAGGAAAAATTAACAAACTGAGTATATTGGCTATCTTACCAAAAAAAGAAGTCTAAGGTAAACATTACTATGAATAATATATTTCAAAGAAATCATATGGTTATATTTTAGCATTAAAAATAACTTACTGCCATTGAATGTTGAATAAGCATCTCATATTCTTCTGAGGGAATTCTAATAGCAAAGGTATCTTACATTTCTTCTATTAAGGGAATTCACATTTTCTGGCTCATGGCTAATGGTACCCAAATAAGTGCAAATTTCAAATGACTGTCAGGTTTGCTACATTTACAGAGGCACTCGGTATGACCAAGCTAGGGAGGCTAATATCAGTTCATTCTGAGAAATTCTCTTTTGGGTTCTGATAAGTCAACTATTAAATGAAGTAATTATTCAAAAGCTGAGGTGAAATTCAAAATTCTGTATTTAATGAGCAGTATTTCACTGTCAGTCATCAATGAGAATAAAGTTGACTCTTAAGTATAACCAAGAGAAAATGTTTGGAAGACAGCTTAGGATAACAGAGCAGACTACAGCAATTATAGGTGCTCTACAAATTATTTTCAACCAATGGCTGCATGCACATGCTAATTTTCATAGTGTTATTCTATGGAATTGTATCATGGTAGAGAAAAAAAGTTTGTAAAAAATAAAATTTGGGACTTCCCTGATGGTGCAACAGTTGAGAATCTGCCTGCCAATGCAGGGGACATGGGTTCAATCCCTGGTCAGGGAAGATCCCACATGCCACAGAGTAGCTAAGCCCATGTGCCACAACTACTGAGCCTGTGCTCTAGAGCCTGTGAGCCACAACTGCTGAGCCCTGTGCCACAACTAGTGAAGCCGCAGGCCTAAAGCCTGTGCTCTGCACCAAGAGAACACACCGCAATGAGAAGCCCACACACTGCAATGAAGAGTAGCGCCCGCTCTCCGCAACTAGAGAAAGCCCACGTGCAGCAAAAAAGACCCAACACAACCGAAAAAAAAAAAATTAAAAAAATAAATGAATAAACAAATAAATAAAATTCAACTTAGAGATAAAAGTTGATAAACATGATAAACATACATATTTTTATGATAGATACAGCCCATACTCAAAGTAATTAAAAAATATCACTTAGGATATGAAACTGGAGAAACACAAAATACAGGTTAGTCTGTATTGTGACTAAACAGCGGTAGTTTAGTCACTCTCCTTATTTCTGAACAAGGGCACTATAGTCTTTTTATTTACTATCACTTATTTACTAAAATTTTTAGAGCCCTAAGTCATCATCACAACTAAATCTAGAGACTTAACAACACAATCATTTTAGCCCCTGATTTATCATTTTTGCTTAGATTATTGCCACCTATGATCTCACCACTGTAGGGATTACAGAGACATGCGGGAAATAGTTTTTGATACAAAAGTGTACAGAATATAATAATACAAAATACGTATAGTAATCCTGTAATGAAAAACTAGTTTATTTTCTGTCATTTGCAATCTTAGAAGCGCTAACTCTCTGTAACACAAGGTAAAGACTTTCCGCTAATAATGTTCACAATAGTTCTGCTCCTGTAAATCCCATCCTACCTAATCCTTCTATCATATATCGCCCACCCCTTTTAAAAAACATTTTTCACTTCTCTCATTATAGCATATCTTTCCCTTCAACTCAATTCTCTCCTACTTAAAACTAATGAACTAACCAAATTAGAAACAACCTTCCGTAAAAACTTCCTTAATATTACTTATTCTTTCACAGGTAAGATTTTTGACATGGTAGCCTATTTACGCACTTCCTTACCTCTTAGCTATTTGTTTTATCTATTGAAATTTGGTACTAAAAAAAGCTATATTTATGAGCTTGCCATAAGAAGGGGTATTATAAACAAGATAAATTTGACTACATTACTGTGTAAAACTTCAGTTTAGTAATGTATACTGTGAAATGTCAAATAGATAAGTCACAAATTGGGGGAAATATTTACCATACGTTAGATCAATGAAAGATTTGTACACAGGCAGAGAAGTACTTCTACAAATTCATAATCATGATAGCAAAAAAAGAGTACAAAAATGAACAAAAGATACAAAGGGGCAACTCATTTATTTACTCATTGTTCATATACTTAGTTAACATCAACACATACTAAACAGTGTTCTGGATGTAGGACATTTGCTATGAAAAAAGCACATAACTTCCCTATCCTCATGAAACATATATTCTAGTGGTGGTAGATAAAAACTAAATAAAATACTTAACATATATAGTATGTTAGAAAATAATAAGTGCTATGGAGAAAATAAAGAAGAAAAGGTAAGGTAAGGGGATGATCATGGCTTGGGATTTCAATTTGAAGGACGTTTTCAGTAAGCAGTTGACCTTTGAGAAATGACCTGAAGAAAATGAAAAGCACATCACAAAATTTCTGGGTAAAAACACTTTCCAGGCAAAAGGAAGGTTGAAAGCAAAGACTGCGTATGGCGTGTGTGTGGTACACTCTAAGATCAGCAAGGAGTGTGGCTGAACTGGGAGAAAAGATTAAATAGAACAAGAAGCGGAAATAACGATGCTCAGACCAAGCATGGTCTTAGAAGCCATTGGAAGACATTGGCTTATATTCTCTCAGCCTTACTTGTGTCAGAGAAATTAAAGTTAAAACCAAAACAAATATTTTTTCATGCCACTAGAGTAGAAAAGTTGGTTCAAAGTTACAAATGGCGAGGATGTGAATGACCATCAGTTGCTGCTGGTAGAATTCTAAATTCTAGAGCAAATTTGAAAAGAAATGTATTTACTCCTGATCCAGTAATAGAATTTCTAACTTTATAGAGTAACACTTTTATATGTGCTCCAGGAGAAATACACAGGAGGATGTTCATGACGGTATTGTCTACTGTATCAAAAATTGGAAACAACCCAAAGGAACTACAAGTCACACAATGAAATGTTGTATAGCAGAGAAAATAAATGAACTAAAACTGTGGGAAAGACAAATTTAGAATCTAAAATATTAAATCATAGCATGTTGCAGGAGGCTATATTCAGAATAATATTTTAAAATGCTTACAAAGGGGTAAACATTTATCTTGTTTATGGAACTATAAATATGGAATAAAGGATAAGAAATGACAATCACAAACCTCTTAATCATAATAACCTATTGGGAGATGGCAGGGGGATGAAATGGGGGACGAGCAAATAAAAATATGTGTTCTAGTTCCAAAATTGAGTATTTAGTTTACCAGTATTACAAAAGTTTATGTTATATATATCAAATATTGTTAAATAGATCCCTTAAATATAAGTAATTAGAAACTGTCATATAGAGTGAAGTGAGTCAGAAAGAGAAAAACAAATATTGTATATTAACACATATATGGGGAATATAGAGAAATGGTACAAATCAACTGGTTTGCAAGGCAGAAAAAGAGACACAGTTGTAGAAAACAAGCATATGGACACCAAGTAGGGAAAGTGGGGTGGGGGTGGGCTGGGGGGGATGAACTGGGAGATTGGCATTGCCATATATGCCATATACACATTACTAATAAGAAAAAAATACCAAATTGTACACTTTAAATATATGCAGCTTATTGTGTTAGTTGTATCTCAATAAAAGTTCTTAAAGAAAAAATATAAGTAATAACATGAGCGTAATGAAATGTATGTAGCGTCAAATGATTCAATTATATCATGTTACTGTAGATTCAAATTTAACATTTTACTAAAGTATGCTATTAGTTTCCTGTGGATTTTGTAACACATTACTACAACTTCAGTGGCTTAAACCAACAGAAATTTATTCTCACAATTGTGCAAGCTGGAAGTCCTAAATCTGTCAGGGTCTCACTCTCACTGGAGGTCAAGGGGAGAATCTATTCTTGGTTTCTTCCAGTGTCTGTTGGCTGCAGAAGCTGGGCTTTCCTTGGCATGTGGCTGCATCATTCCAATCTCTGCCTTTGTCTGCATATTACCTTCTCCTCTATGTGTTTTCTCCCTTCTATCCATCTCCAGTCCCCTCTGCCTTTCTATTATAAGGATATTTGTGATTGGATTTAAAGCTAACCCTAATAATCCAGGATTATGTCCTCATTTCAAAATCCTTAATTTAATCACATCTGCAAAGACCCTTTTTCCAAATAAGATTAACAATCACAAGTTCCAGGCATTTGATTTGTATGTCTTTTGTGGGGACTTTTTCATGTTACCACACATAATTATGACATTCAATGATTATTACTTGACTATTAAATCAATTTAACAAATTGAGACTAAGGCTTTTACAGTTCATTAAAATAGAGTCCTTAAATGTACTGTATAGGTTAGGCAAATTTTATAAATTTTATAACTGTGTAAAGATCTGCTAGATGGTATTTCTGCCTACTACTCTGAAATCCTGTACAACCATCTCATAAATCATAGAGCTTAAAAGTATCTCAGTTACTGGAGGTCAGTTACTGTCTTTCCTTGCCTCTAGGCACAGATACACTTAAAGTAACATGGGGGAGAGATATCTATTCTGCTCTTAAAGGTCTCCAGCAAAAGAGATTATATAACCTCTCTCAGCAGCACATTTTGGCATTTCAAGCACTGAATATTTAAAATCTAACTCTTACATTCCAGAGACATGGGGAATAGTAAAACCTTTATTTGCACATACTGAAAAGTTCCAACAGTTGATGTAGTGGACAGCAAATTTGAGGCAAGTAAGAAAAACTAGAACGATGAACAGATTTCATTTTTGTATTATCACTGATACTATGAAACTCAGATACAGTTTGGCATAGGGATAAATTATGATCTTGTTTTTCGTAGTCTTTTGAGAAAAAAAAGTTTTCCTTTAAAAAAAAGAACTTTAGTCTGAGGTAAGTGAAAAATATGTAAAGTCTTTCAAGTTCATTTCACTCCAGCAAATTTTCCTCTCTAATTCAGGGAAGAGGGAATGATGCTGGGGTAAAGGAAGGACCGAAAGAAAATACAGAAATAAAAATTAAGCACAAAATAATCTCATTGTTCTTTCAAGCTACACAGAAAGTTTGACAATTTCACTTAAGATATAAAATGAGGATAGATATATTAAAAACCTCTGCTATTGTATGGAAGGGAAGAGATTTAATCCAGATGGAATTAGCAAAGCGAGACTTGCTCACAAAGTATTTTATCTCCTTTATATTCTCACGTAAATTTTTACTGACATCATTTCCAAAGATACATGGCTCCAACAGCATTCCACATTTTACCAAGGCAAGGATAGCATGTTATTCATTGTGTTTGGAAATGAGTGATTTTGTAAGTAACTTATTTGCTGAGTTATTTCAGAGATTGTGCAGGACGTGGTATGGCTATTCCACCCTCAGAATAAAAAGCAGAAAAGGGATATTCTAGGTGGATTTGGGCCACCATCTAAGTGTGGTATATATATTTCCACACTATATACATTTCCATACCCTTGAGATTTCAACACTTAATATAAATATTTATCTGTAAAGCCAAGACCTAAAACTCTCTTAAAAGTTTTCTAAGAACTTTCTTTTGAGTAAAAATTGAGTTCAATTCCGAGTGGTTCTCGATTATTAGTGTAAATTGTCTAGTGTTTCTTATATACATCCTGCTTACAATCACTGTATTTAATGCAATGTAATTCAACTCTCCTGATTTTTTAAAAATGGACATAATTTGGCAATGTGCCTAATCTTTGATGAAACTGCTTAATCACTGTACTTGAAAGAATGGTATATAGGTACAGGAATCATTCAGCATGTGACAAATTTAAAAGAGTCAAATGTAAGTATAGAGTCTGAGATAAGAAATTACTGCTTGGAAAAAAGATGTCAAACTAAGGAATTGCTGCAACCTAGCAGCTGCTAGAAAAAAAAAAGAAAAAGACCTGCAGGAAAGTAATCAGGAATGGAGAGAGCACCTTAAAATGTGGGCATTTTGATCTCCTTGAATCTATTTCAAGATGCAGAATAATATCTTAAGAGGGTTGAATGGTATGTGATTTTTTACTAAACTTTTTCTTTCCCAATACATACTTGTTAGGTGAGTACAACTGTTTCATTCTTCAACCTCAAATTTATAAGAATAACTGACAGTTTGCTCTTTGTGAGAAGTTTTGTCTTTTCTACTTGTCTCTTTGGGGATTTCATGAGCTGAAGTATGCCAGAAAAGGGAAATTTTCTTCAATCAGTTAATGGTGAATAATGTCTTATAGATTAGTCTGGATATGGAGGCATAGGGAAGGAGAGTGAGGAGGGTAACAAACTGTGAACAATGGAATAGTTTTCCCATGATAATGGTCTTAGGAAAATTGTACATTTCTACCTTAATGTTAGGTATAGATGAAAATGTTTTAAAGTGCAAAAATAAAAGACATGCAGTCAATTCTTCAGTTGCAAAGTCTTTGCTTTAAAAGTTCTTCCATAAATTGTTACTTTAGGATAACAGAGTATTTTAAATCATGGCAAATTTCCCAAGCAATATAGGAAAACTTATTTTAAGTGTGGAAAAAATGTTATTACTCACTAAAGTCTCTGAATACAGAAAATAATCCAGGACAAATCTCTATCCATTGTTCACTTTTTAATATCTTTCTTTTGAACCCTTTATCTTGAGAACCCAAAGGATTGGGCAGCCTGTTTCCCTTTCATTTTCCTTATTATGTTTGACCAGGGATGTAGTAAGTAGGGTGAGTAGATAGAACTGGAATAGTAAACAGGGGCAGTTGAGTCTTAGAAATTTACACAGAGGGAGCAGCATTTGGGGGAATAATAAGTGGCCGTGAGGGTTTTCTAGTCCATCATCCCTTTCTTTCAAGAGCCTCTGTTCTGTATCTGACAATACAACTTTGGGTCATTTTTTAATGTTGTTTTGCAAACAGTGGTATCTGTATTAGCAGAAAAAAAGAGGAAATAAAAATAAAATCCTAAATGGTGTTTATGAGGAATAAGCAAAATGTGTGTAGACGCTTGATTAACTGCTCATTCCACTTGGGAAGTCATGTCTCAGAGCCAATTGACATGCAAGGACTATTTGGTTGGTCCCAGACTATACAAATACACTATAAGCAGTTCTTGGTCTTAAATGCCAAGTCACTGGTCCAAAATAAATTGCTTTGTATACAAAATGTTAATGGAAAGAATGACAATACATCATGTAAACATGTGATTTTTAAAATTTTAATATAGATTGTAATTTCTTTGCAGAATGGAACCTTTGTTTTGAGTCATTGTGATAGATTATGGGAGAAAATTATACTATAATGGCATTTAAATGCAGCTAACATTGAATAAAATATTTTTTATCACTAGGAGAATAGATGTGGTTCACATGTCAGGAGCATGTAATGAGGATCCAGGAATGATTTATACAAAGAATGAGTTCCTTAACAAATTGAGGGAAAACTGATACTGCAGGAAGAATGTTTATCACCTAGGGCAGCTTCACAAAATGATGAAAATGACTTTACAAATGGTAAAAGTATAAGAAGGAAATATTTAAGGGGCCAAACGAAGTTTTATATACAGTCTTGTTTCCATGACTCAAATATATAAATTACTGAACATACACTGATATCATCTGAGTAACCCAAATGTCTCAGTACAGGTTCTAGAATTATGTTGTGCAATCATGGCAATTCACATGTTGACATTATTTTCACTTCAGTGTGTTATTTTATTAAGGGTTGTCTCAGGAAATAAAATTCATCAAGGAAGGGAGAATGTGAAATGACAGATATGGCAGTCAGCTTGATCCCTTAATTCCTAAGTTAGAGGTTAGGATTTGGCTAATTGCCTTTTCCTACAACCTATGAAATAGAGAGTATAAAATTTTTATGAAGTACATTAATTGAACGTTTAAGATTTCACTTTAGTGCTCCTTCTACTTGGTCATTTTCTGGAGAACTGAGCATCTAGGGGTGAATCAAGGACTGTAGGGTTGTGTTGGTAGCTTCTAACTAACCTAGGGGGTAATGGAGTTAGATTTATTCATAGAGAAAATATTTTAAATACACATGCAATGCTTACCAAAAAAAAAAAAATAGGAAATGAAACATTTAGGCTAACCACCTAGACTTTAGGAATAAACTGCTTCTGCAATGGATCTTTGCTTATCTCTATTAATCACCAAAAATAAAGTATGGTCATGAAGAGCCAGGAGAAAGAGAGCCTACTTTTAATTTAAGCTTTAAGCCAGAAGAATGAAGGGATCTTTTGTAGCTGATATGAGGAGTAAATTAGTTCAATAGGTCTAGGGGTTTCTGCACTGGAAATGGGGCTGAAGACTTACAAATACATGGAGTGACTTTTTTTTTTTCAGCATCACCTCTCTGCATTTTTCTTCTTAAGAAACAGGGGCAGTAGATGCCTGAATTAGATGTTTTAATATTCTCAAAACCAAAAGATACACATAAAAAGAAAGGACTTTTCTTACATGATGCATGATGGGAATATCTCCAATAATAAGGTTGAAATAATGCTGTCATGAACTTCCTGACAGTTTTCCTGCTTAAGTACCTCATTGTTCTAAATGCTAAGGCAAAGTTTAGGTAACAGAGGAAAAGAATAATAAGGTAAGGTATCAGACTGATCAAGGTCAGCTGCAATAGTTAAAATCACTTCAAAATTTAAAAGTGAACAGCAAGCAAAAATAGCAAAAAATATTTATCTTTTTCAGGGAAAACAGTCAATTGAAAGGTAAGTAGATGGTATCATTGAGATGAGAAAGTTGCAAATTCTTTTAAAAATATCTAAGAATAGTTTCCGTTAACATTTCTCAAAAAATATTTAAAGTTTTGTTTTCTAGATTTAAAATTTAATAATCTACCCTGAAGAAAATGTCTTGACACTTCTGGAGACCTGAGAGTCAGATATGATCAAGGAGAAAAACTTGATGATTCCATCATTGAGACACTTTGGAATCTTCTAGTCATGTCTAAAAAATCTTTTGCCAAAGTTTTCCCTTTAAAAAGTAAGCAAAGTAGGCAAACAGAACAGTAATTCGGTGAATTCTAAGTTAGTTATAAAATTATATAGCCTGGAACGCTAAAATCAGACCATTCAAATGAAAAAAAATCACACAGAACTTTCTTAACAAGAGCCACAGTTGCCATGGAAGTTAAAATAGAGAAATAATAGCTCCTTGGACCAAACAATTGTCATGCAGAAGAAATATGCCAACAACAGGAGAGCAAATTAGTGGACAAAACTGGAGAAAATGATATCTAATATTATTACTACCGAGCCTAATAAAGACTTCTTTTATTAAAATAATAACTATTCATTCTGTAGTGGTGTGTCGCAGGTGATACTTTATTGCATGAAAACTGATAAAATTTTAGCAATGCAAATACTTATAAAATAAACTTAAACATTCATTTTTAAGTAAAAAAATGTCCTTAGAAAGTAATATTCCCTAAACTTGGTTGCACTTCAGATCTATCATTTTTTAAAAAATATTCTGAGTTTCCACTGCAAGTCTGATGACTCAAAATTTCCTTGGGCGAAAGGCTGATTTTAAGTCTGTGATTTAAAACCAAACAACCAACCAACAAACAAATAAACAACAAAAATCTCTAAGGACTAATGTTCTCAAGCTCATTTCTTCTGTAGTTCTCTATTTCTCCATGTCTTCCAGGTTTTATGTCTGTATATAGTTAGATTGCTGTAGTTTCTTAAAGTATCTTGCTGTGCATCTGATAAATTTGCTTTCACAATACTAGAAACTTAATATCATATCCTCTCAGACACTGCACCTACTGCTATCCAAGTGAAAATAAAACAAGAAAAAAAAACCCCAAAACTGACTACAGATAATTTGTTGTTACAAACACTTTTACAAGGTATCTTTCATTTGTGAAAAATAAAGGGTCAAGAGTGTAGTTGCCGTAGAATGTGCCTCAGAAATATTTCAAGTCCTTCAGGAATGTATTGTTTAATTATTTAATTATTTATTTTTATTCTACAAGATCTGTGGAACTCCTGAACTATGGCAGATTCCAGGGTATGTGTTGGGTCTGGTCTATATAATACTCCCTTCTCCCATAGAGTTTTCATTGCAGCTCAGTGGGTGAGTGGGTGTATGAGTTCAGGCTTCTTTACAAATCTTAAGAATGCCACTGGTGTTTTGTTGTTGTTGTTGTTTGTTTTTATTTTCCTAAACCTGAGGCTGATTGAAGGAGCAGTATGTAGCCAGCAGTACCTGTAACATAAATTAGTTATAAGGTCTGTGATTTGACTGACAGCAAAAGCAGATCACATCAGTGTCTTCTAGTTTGTGTCACAGTCGGCAGTATTCTGATTCCAGAGCAAGCAAGTACTGTCACGACTTCAGACCAGTGTTTCCTATGTAGCAGATGTTTTCTGGCAGTTATAATGTGATGTAGCTTCCAGTGCATATACGTATGCACTTGAATATATATGTACTATAGTGTGTATGTGTGTGTAAAAATATTTTCTGTCTCTGATTTGCTTGTTCTTTTCCACACTTGACTGGGTTTTTTGTTTTGTTTTGTTTTTCACTTTTCTCATGATCCTTTCAGTGGACAAAAAGGCTGCCACATCAAACTGAAGTGTCTGTCTGTGAGGGTGATGCTAGACCACCAGGCAAATAAAATCAAGCAGGCAACATGTCCAGATTTGCTTTTTGGGAATCACTTTGGCAGCAGTATGAAGGATGGAGTAAGGGCTATGGGATAAGAGTCAGAGAAAACATTTAGTCTCTATTTGATTGTCCTGGTCAGAAATAATGCAAATCTGTGGAGCTGCAGAGAATGCTTCTCAAGATATTTTTATGAGACAGAACTAATAGTTATTAGGGAATAAAATTATGGGGTGGGTGGAGTTTCACAGGGAGGCCTTGTTAATATAAAGGAGGGTTTTAATAGTTTTCCTCGAGTAAACAGACTTATAGAGACGTCATTCCCTCAAGAAAATATGTGGGTGGAAGAAGGGAGAGTTGATCTTGAGGAAAGAGTGGCAAAGACAATTTCAAGCTTGTGAAATTTGTGATTTTTATATGGCAGCAATTGGTTAAATGAATGAATTTCAGCAAACAGTTGATTAAATGAAACTTAGTCTCAAAAAGAGAAGTCCATCGGAAACATAGATTTGGGAGTTACCAGAGTGTAAATAGAAATTAAAATCCTAGATGCAGCTGAAGTCAACAAGGAAAAATATAGTATATGTTAAAAATAACCCAAGGACAGTAATTTGGAGAACAAGAACATGAACAAAGAGAGACTTTTGAGTTGGCTGAAGTTTTTGGAGAAATATGTAGTTGAAAAAGGTCTGAATTACTAAAAAAAAAAGTTGAGAGAGTACTTGAATGTAGCTGAAAAAGTAAGAGATATTTTAATAGACATTTCATAAAAATGTGAATATTTCTTACTTCATATCATACCAACAGTTATAGTAGAACCTTAAATCATATCAAGAAAGTGTTATATTAAAATCCATTGGTCTTTCACTCTCATTGTATTATTTACATGACTACATGGAAATTTGTTACCGGATTACATGATTTTTTATATGAAATAATCATCACTGATTATTTGGAAAACAATGGTTTACAGTCATGCATATATTCCAAATGTGGTCACATTTTTCTAAGCTCTTTATTGAAATATAATTGCTTTACACTCTTGTACCAGTTTTTGAGGTACACCAAAGTGAATCAGCTGTATTTATACATATATCCCCATATCCCCTCCCTCCCAAGACTCCCTCCCACCCTCCCTATCCTGGCCCTCTAAAGCATCACCCATCATC
The DNA here is from genome assembly GCF_030028045.1 of Hippopotamus amphibius kiboko. Lineage (NCBI taxonomy): Eukaryota > Metazoa > Chordata > Mammalia > Artiodactyla > Hippopotamidae > Hippopotamus > Hippopotamus amphibius. The sequence goes on along the minus strand of NC_080190.1, from coordinate 150,842,301 downwards.
AAGTTGATCTCCCTTTGTTATACAGCAACTTCTCACTAGCTATTTTATGTTTGGTAGTGTATCTATATCTATGCTACTCTATCACTTCATCCCAGCTTCCCCTTCACCCCCCACACCCCCACCCCAGCCCTGTGTCCTCAAATCCATTATCTACATCTGCATGTCCACTCTTGCCCTGTCACTGGGTTCATCAGTACGTCTTCTTCAGATTCCATATATATGAGTTAGCATACGTTATTTGTTTTTCTCTTTCTGATTTACTTCGCTCTGTATGACAGTCTCTAGGTCCATCCACCTCATTACATATAGTTCAATTTTGTTCCTTTTTATGCCTAAGTAATATTCCATTGTGTATATATATATATATATATATATATATATATATATATATATATATGCCACATCTTCTTTAACCATTCATCTATTGATGGGCATTTAGGTTGCTTCCACGTCCTGGCTATTGTAAATAGTGCTGCAATGAACGTTAGGGTACATGTTTCCTTTTGGATTATGGTTTTCTCTGGGTATATGCCCAATACTGGGATTACTGGGTCATATAGTAGTTCCATTTTTAGTTTTTTAAGGAAATTCCAAACTGTTTTCCATTGTGGCTGTACCAGTTTACATTCCCACCAACAGTGCAGGAGAGTTCCCTTTTCTCCACACCCTCTCCAACATTTGTTGTTTCTAGATTTTTGATGATGGTCATTCTGACTGATGTGAGGTGATACCTCATTGTGGCTTTGACTTGGATTTCTCTCATGATTAGTGATGTTGAGCATCTTTCCATGTGTTTGTTAGCCATCTGCATGTCTTCTTTGGAGAAATGTCTATTTAGGTCTTCCACCCATTTGTGGATTGGGTTATTTGGTTTTTTGGTATTAAGCTGCATGACCTGCTCATATATTTTGGAGATTAATCCTTTGTTCATTGCTTCATTGGAAAGTACTTTTCCCCATTCTGAGGGTTGTCTTCTTGTCTTGTTTATGGTTTCTTTCACTGTGCGAAAGCTTTCAACTTTCATTACGTCCCATTTGTTTATTCTTGATTTTATTTCCACGATTCTAGGAGGTGGGTCAAAAAGGATCGTGCTTTGATATATGTCATAGAGTGTTCTGCCTATGTTTTCCTCTAGGAGTTTTATAGTGTCTGGCCTTACATGTAGGTTTTTAATCCATTTGGAGTTTATTTTTGTGTATGGTGTTAGGAAGTGTTCTAATTTCATTCTTTTACATGTTGCTGTCCAGTTTTCCCAGCACCACTTATTGAAGAGGCTGTCTTCTTTCCATTGTATATTCGTGCCTCCTTTGTCAAAGATAAGGTGCCCATATGTGCTTAGGTTTACCTCTGGGCTCTCTATTCTGCTCCAGTGATCTACCTTTCTATTTTTGTGGCAGTACCATACTGTCTTGATCACTGTGGCCTTATAGTATAGTTTCAAGTCAGGAAGCCTAATTCCACCAGCTCTGTCTTTCCTTCTCAAGATTGCTTTGGCTATTCGGGGTCTTTTGCATTTCCATACAATTCGTAAGATTTCTTGTTCTAGTTCTGTAAAAAATACTGTTGGTAATTTGATAGGGATTCCGTTGAATCTGTAAATTGCTTTGAGTAAGATAATCATTTTCACAATAGTGATTCTTCTAATCCAAGAAGATGGTATGTCCCTCCATCTGTTTGTGTCGTCTTTGATTGCTTTCATCAGTGTCTTATAGTTTTCTGCATACAGATCTTTTGCCTCCTTAGGCAGGTTTATTCCTAGGTATTTTATTCTTTTTGTTGCAATGGTGAATGGGAGAGTTTCCTTAATTTCTCTTTCTGCTCTTTCGTTGTTAGTGTATAGGAATGCAAGAGATTTCTGTGCATTAATTTTGTATCCTACTAAATTCATCGATTAGTGCTAGCAGTTTTCTGCCAGAATGTTTAGGGTTTTCTATGTATAATATCATGTGATCTGCAAAGAGTGACAATTTTACTTCTTTTCCAATCAGGATTCCTTTTATTTCATTATCTTCTCTGATTGCTGTGCCTAAAACTTCCAAAACTATGTTGAATAATAATGGTGAGAGTGCACACCCTTGTCTTGTTCCTGATCTTAGAGGGAATGCTTTCAGTTTTTCACCATTTAGAATGATGTTGGATGTTGGTTTCTCATATATGGCTTTTATTATGTTGAGGTAATTTCCTTCTATGCCCATTTTCTGGAGAGTTTTTATCATAAATGGATGTTGAATTTTATCAAAGGCTTTTTCCGCATCTACTGAGATGACTGTGGTTTTTATCCTTCAATTTGTTGATATGATGTATCATATTGATTGATTTGCATATATTGAAGGATCTTTGCATTCCAGGGATAAACCCCACTTGATCATGGTGTATGATCTTTTTAATGTGCTGTTGGATTCTGTTAGCTAGTATTTTGTTGAGGATTTTTGTATCTATATACATCTGTGATATTGGCCTGTAATTTTCTTTTTTTGTGTGACATCTTTGCCTGGTGTTGGTATCAGGGTAATAGTGGCCTCATAGAATGAGTTTGGGAGTGTTCCTCCTTCTGCAATATTTGGAAGAATTTGAGAAGGATAGGTGTTAGCTCTTTTCTAAATGTTTGATAGAATTCTCCCATGAATCCATCTCGCCCTGGGCTTTTGTGTGTTGGGAGATTTTCAATGACTGTCTCCATTTCAGTGCTTGTGATTGGTCAGTTCATATTTTCTGTTTCTTCCTGGTTCAGTCTTGGAAGATTGTACTTTTCTAAGAATTATCCATTTCTTCCAGTTTATCTAATTTATTGGCATACAGTTGCTTGTAGTAGTCTCTCATGATCTTTTGTATTTCTGCGGTGTCAGTTGTTACTTCTTTTTCATTTCTAATTCTGTTGATTTGTGTCTCTCCCTTTTTTTCCTGATAAGTTTGGCTAATGGTTTATCAATTTTGTTTATCTTCTCAAAGAACCAGCTTTTAGTTTTATTGATCTTTGCTATTGTTTCCTTCATTTCTTTTTCATTTATTTCTGATCTGATCTTTATGATTTCTTTCCTTCTGCTCACTTTGGGATTTTTTTGTTCTTCTTTCTCTAATTGTTTGAGGTGTAAGGTTAGGTTGTTTATTCGATATTTTTCTTGTTTTTTGAGGTAGGACTGTATTGCTATAAACTTCTCTCTTAGAACTGCTTTTGCTGCGTCCCATTGGTTTTGGGTTGTTGTGTTTCCATTGTTATTTGTTTCTAGGTATTTTTTGATTTCCTCTTTGATTTCTTTAGTGATTTCTTGGCTGTTTAATAGTGTATTGTTTAGTCTCCATGTGTTTGTATTTTTTACAGTCTTTTTTCCTGTAATTTTTATCTAGTATCATGGAGCTGTGGTCAGAGATGATGCTTGATACAATTTCAATTTTTTTGAATTTACCAAGGTTTGATTTGTGACCCAAGATGTGATCTATCCTGGAAAATGTTCTGTGTGCACTTGAGAAGAAAGTGTATTCTGTAGTTTTTGGATGGAATGTCCTGTAAATATCAATTAAGATGAGATGGTCTAGTGTGTCATTTAAAGCTTGAGTTTCCTTATTTATTTTCTGTTTGGATGATCTGTCCATTGATGTAAGTGGGGGTGTTAAAGTCTCCTACTATTATTGTGTTACTGTTGATTCCCCTTTAATGGCTATTAGCATTTGCCTTATGTATTGAGGTGCTCCTATGTTGGAGGCATAGATATTTACAATTGTTATCTCTTCTTGGATTGATCCCTTGATCATTATGTAGTGTCCTTCCTTGTCTCTTGTAATAATCTTTACTTTCAAGTCTAATTTGTCTGATATGAGTATTGCTACTCCAGCTTTCTTTTGACTTCCATTTGCATGGAATATCTTTTTCCATCCCCTTATCTTCAGTCTATATGTGTCCCTTGGTCTGAAGTGGGTTTCTTGTAGACAGCATATGTAAGGGTCTTGCTTTTGTATCCATTCAGCCAGTCTGTGTCTTTTGGTTGGAGCATTTAATCCATTTACATTTAAGATGATTATTGACATGTATGTTCCTATTACCATTTTCTTAATTGTTTTGGGTTTGTTTTTGTAGGTCTTTTCCTTCTCTTGTGTCTCCTGCTTAGAAAAGTTCCTTTACCAATTGTTGTAAGTCTGGTTTGGTGGTGCTGAATTCTTTTAACTTCTGCTTGTCTGTAAAGCTTTTGATTTCTCCATCAAATCTCAATGAGATTCTTTCTGGGTAGCATACTCTTGGCTGTAGGTTTTTCTCTTTCAGGGCTTTCAGTATATCCTGCCACTCCCTTCTGGCCTGCTGAGTTTTTGCACAAAGATCAGCTGTTATCCTTATGGGTTTTCCCTTATGTATTATTTGTTGCTTTTCTCTTGCTGCTTTTAATATTTTTTCTTTGTGTTTAATTTTCATTAGTTTGATTAATATGTGCCTCGGTGTGTTTCTCCTTGGGTTTATTCTGTATGGGACTCTCTGTGCTTCTTGGACTTGATTAATTACTTCCTTTTCCATGTTGGGGAAGTTTTCCACTATAACATCTTGAAATATTTTCTCAGACCCTTTCTTTTCTTCTTCTTCTTCTGAGATGCCTATGATTCGAATGTTTGTGTGCTTAATGTTGTCACCAAGGTCTCTGAGACTGTCTTCCATTCTTTTTATTCTTTTTTCTCTTTCCTGCTCTATGGCAGGTATTTCCCCCTTTCTATCTTCCAACTCACTTATTTGTTCTTCTGTCTCAGTTATTCTGCTGTTTATACCATCTAGAGTATTTTTAATTTTGGTTATCTTGTTGTCTATTACTCTTTGTTTGCTCTTCAGTTCTTCTGAGTCCTTGTTGACTGTTTCTTGTATTTTGTGTATTTTGTTATCGAGATTTTGGATCATTTTACTATCATTACTCTGAATTCTTTTTCAGGCAATTTTCCTATTCCCTCTTCATTTATTTGATCTTGTGTAGTTTTACATTGTTTCTTCATCTGTGACATATTTTTTTTTGTCATCTCATTTTCCCCTCACTTTGGATGGGTGGAATTGTGTTCCTGTCCCACTGGGTGTTTGGCCTGAGGTTTCAAGCACTGGAGTTTGTAGGCTGTTGAGTATAGCTGGGTCTTAGTGTTGAGGTGAGAACCTCTGGGAGACCTCACTCTGATCAATATTCCCTGGTATCTGGGTTTCCCTCTTAATCCAATGTTTTGGACTCAGAGCTCCCACCTCAGGAGCTCAGACCTGACGCTGGGCTTGTGAGTCAAAATCCCACAAGCAGGAAAACAAAAAAAAAAAAAAAAAAAAAAAAAAAAGGTGGCGCAACAACTGGAAGGTAAAACAACTGCAATAGCCGAAGTAAGGACGTGGGAAGAAAAAAAAAAAAGCCAGAAAAGGTGTTGGCTGTGGGGATTGGGCTTAGATGGGGGGTGGGGTGGTTAGGCAATGGGCAGGGCCTACACTTAGAAAAGGCCCTGGGGGTGGTTGGGAATGGGGCTTAGGCCCAATGAGGCAGAGGGGCCCTGGAATGCCTGGGGCAAAGGACCAGGTCGAGGTACCCAGCAGGCGCCCCTGGCTTGAGTTGGTGGGAGAAATGCTAGGCACCTCCCTTAGTCCTCCAATCTTAGAGGGTCACTTCCCCTTGTTTTCTCTTCTTCCTCATCCCCTCCCTCTTATTCCCCTAGGACCCTCACAGCTGGGGGGGGGGGGGGTACTGGAAGACAGGAGACCAGACTCTGATGCCCAACAGGCTTCCCAGGGCCAAGTGGGCTAGGGTAATGCCTGCGGCACTTCCCCAGATCTCCCAGTCTCGTAGGGTCCCTGTCTGCCTCTCCTCCTCTCCTCTGCACCCCACCCCACTCTCCTAGGTCCCAAGCAGCTGGAGGGGGCCCCAGAGTGTGAAAGACCAGGTCTGTGAGCCTGGGAGTCTTCCCAGGGCTAGTGAGTAGGGGAAATACATTCCCTGCCTTCCTTGATCCTCCAATCCCAGAAAGCCCCCTCCCCTGCCCACCTCTCCTCTTCTCCCCTGCTTTCCTTCTACATCGCCAGGACCAGTAAGACCTAGAGGGGCCCATGGAGGACTGAAGACCAGGCTTGGGGGTGCAACAGGCCTCCTGGTGCCAAGTGGGTAGGGAGATTTCCTGTAGCATCCCTCCTGATCCTCTGGTCCTGCAAGGTCCAGAGGTCCATCCCCCCACCCCGTCTTCCTCTCTTCCTCTTCTCCTCTCCTCCCTCCCTCCCACACCTGTATGACCCACTCAGCCGGAGAGACTGAGGGACCAGACTTGGGAGCCCAGCAGGCACGTTGGGCCCACTTGGGCAGGGGAAAGATCTTCTGCACCTCCCCTGGTCCCCTGTTTCTGGAATGTCCCACCACCAGTCTGCCTCTCTTCCTCTTCCCCTGCCATGCTCCAACATCCCTGGGACCAATGTGTCTGGGAGGGGACCCTGGAGAGTTGGAGACCAGGCCTGGGAGCCCAACAGGCTTCCCAGGCCAGTGGGCAGCAGAAATGCCTTTCACTCCTCCCCCAATCCTCTGATGCCAGAGGGTCCCTCCCCACTTCCGCCTCCTTTCTTTTCCCCCCACCACTTCCCTCCTGTACTTGTAGGACCAACAGCCCGGAGGGGATGTGGAAGGTGGAGGACCTGCCCAGAAGAAATACCTGGGGGCGCCTCCCCTGTTCTTCTGACCTGGAGAGACCCCTTCCCACCCCCACTGTCTGCCTCTCTCCCTCCTGCCGTCCTCCTCCCCCCATGCCCTTAGGACCCTCATGCCAGAGAGGGGCCTGGAGAGTGAAAAACCAGGCCTGGAAGCCCAGTTGGCTTCCCTGGCCAAGAGGGCAGGCAAAATGCCCTCTCTCCTCCCCATCCCCTGATCTCAAAGCCCCCACCCCCACCAGTCCACCTCCCCACCCCCTTGTCCCTCCTCCCTCCCACACCCCCAGCACCCAGGCAGCCTGGAGGGGGCCTTGGAGGGTGGAGGACACCTCTGGGGAGACCAGCAGTCCCCCAAGCCGGGGAGTTCAGCAGACCTCCTGGCCTCCCAGGTGGGAGGAACCCAGTTGCGGTTTCAGATCTCCCCAGCCCCCAACAGTCTCTCCAGGCAGGATGGGAATCTCTCCCCTCACCCAGCCAACCCGCAGGGGCACCAGTCCCATCCAGCTTCCCCTTCCCCATGTCCCTGACTTCCCTCAGGTCCTATCTGGTTGCTCCGGGATTCCTGTGGTCTCCTTAGAACTCAGGTCTCCCGCCGGGTTCCAGCAACCTATCTATTTGTGGGGAGATGTGATCTCCATGTCTTCCCATGCCACCATCTTGATTCCACCCTGTGGCCACATTTTAATATAGACTATGGAAAAATTACTTTTCTTGATATCACTACCAATTTAATCAGAAAATTCTTTAAGTGTTGGCAAGCTGTCAGTCTCAGAGTGACAGAGATAAGTTTTTCAAAACTCTTTCACTTAAAATATAAGATTTTACAATTAGCCATAATCCTGTTTTTCAGTCGCTTTCCTTGAAGTGACAGGCTTACTTTGTTCTTTTGTGAGAAAATATCTGCCAGATACCCAACCATTGTTTGCCAGCCATTCTTTTAAGTAAGAATGCTTCCCGTTGCAAAAGAAGCAGCTAGTTCAGCTAGTAACTCAATCGCACATGTGCTTTTCCTTCAGAAAACTCTCATATTTTCGTAACTGAAGATAACGCTCATATTTCCATACCTGGCAGATACACTTTATGTATACCTTTTATTTCATTGTAAAGAATTTTAAAAAGACATATATGTAGGAATTCAAATTTAGTATAATTTATAAGTTTTACTGCTTCATCAGGACATTTTTTTTTTAATAAATTTATTTATTTATTTATTGGCTGTGTTGGGTCTTTTTTGCTGTGCGCGGGCTTTCTTTTAGTTGTGGTGAGTGGGGACTACTCTTTGTTGTGGTGCGTGGGCTCCTCATTGCCGTGGCTTCTCTTGCGGAGCACAGGCTCTAGGTGCGTGGGCTTCAGTAGTTGCAGAACTTGGCCTCAATAGTTGTGGCTCACAGGCTCTAAAGCACAGGTTCAATAGCTGTGGCACACGGGCTTAGTTGCTCCATGGCATGTGGGATCTTCCTGGAGCAGGGACCCATGCTCCTTGTATTGGCAGGTGGATTCTTAACCACTGCGCCACCTAGGAAGCCAGACATTCTTAAGTAACCTTTATTGTTTTTTTCAAGTGAATATGATAAAGTGAAAAATAAAATGTCTCCTACTGTAATTTGGTAACACAGTCACAATTCATGCCCTTTTCCTTCACTAATTGCTTTTCCAACATCAGTATATGCAATACAAAAAAGCAATGACATCCTAGTATTGTGATAAAAATAGTTTTGACTTTATAGAACCCTGAAAACATCTCAGAGACATTCAGGAATTCATTGACCACACTATCAAAACCACTGAAAAATAATCTAGACAAGATGTGACTATTAAACACAAACAGAAGGAACCAAAGAAACACGTGAATGTCTTTTGCTCTTTATATACAGAATAAAGTAAAGAGATTATATCTAGGTGAAAACTTATCTTAAGACAAAGTAATAGAAAACATGACTTTACTAGGTGCCTTTCAAGACTAAAATTGTTGTTTGAAAGTAAAGATAAAAGCTAATAGCTTTTTAAAAATGAAAGTAAATCAGGCAATGATGATATACTCTGTTTGTTCTTTATTCTATCATCTTACGTTTATGACATGTAGTAATGCTAAGTGTTTCCAGGCTTCTCTGACTTTTCTATTCTTTTGAATGTGCTGAGCCTTCCTTCATCTAGAACTGGTATTATGTACCATTCATTACTGTCAATGTTACATGGAAAAGCTATTTGGACATTTTAGGCACAGCTACCTCATCATCTCTCAGATATTATCGTCTCCTGAGTTCTTTAAAAAAATGTCAGTTGTTGGTCCATCTCAACTCAATTCTTTATATTGACCAAATTATTCAGCTTCTTTAAAATATGTCCAGAGAACTCACAATGGCCAATTACGTTAAGCAAATTCTAGATATAAAAAGAAGGTTGGGTATGTATATGTGCTTACCCAGCAAACAAACACATGGGCTTGTGTATTGAGATTAGTACAAAAGGATTTCTTCCCACATTATTTGTGTTTTGAGGTAAATCGTACCTATAGTGTTTAGGTTACTTACAGAGGTAAAAAAGAGAATGTTTAGTGATTTTTTTTTAGTCTTCTTTTTATGTTTAACATATAATTATTTGACACTTTAAGTAGCTATCTATATTAGCCATGTCTTTCCAGAGTAACCAATAGTAAATTATATAAATACACACACACATACAAATATAGAGAGAGAGGGAGAGAGAGATTTTAAAGAATTGGCTCACATAATTGTGGGAGTTAACAAGTCCAAAATTTGTAGGGCAGGCCAGCAGACTGGAAACTCAGTCAGTCTTTGATGCTGCAGTATTGAAACATAATTTCTTCTCTGGGAAAAGTGTTTTGCTCTTAAGGTCTTCAACTGATTGGATGAGGCCCACCTTCGCCATAAAGGGTAATCTCCTTTACTTAAAGTCAGCTGATTGTACAATAGAAGTTAACCACATCTACAAAATACTTTCACAGCAACACCTACATTAATTAAACAACTGGGTACTATTTTGTAGTCAAGTTGCTACATGAGACTAATCATCACACCATCCATGGGATCCATGCTGGACAGGAGCATCTCTTCAGCAATATTTCTTGGTTGCTATATATACATCCCAATTACACTTTTTAATCTAGGACAAGGACTAGAACCAGACTTTAAGATAATTGCACCCCAAGGGGAATGGAGTAGGGGACACTTTGGGTCATGTATTATTTGGCTTTATTTTGAGAAAGAGGATTTGAACTGGCAAAACCCTATCTCACATTAGGCTATGGAGACTATTCTTAAAATTAAATCCTAAATTTCTGTCCTCACAGTACCTTGTACTGGTCAGATACTGTTATAATAAATCCCTCAGAGTATCAGAATAATTTTGTCAAACGAATATTTTACTTTAATAAATAGAGCTAGGGCAGCCTGGTGAGAGAGATTACTTAATGGAGGGTGAAGAGCCAAGCAAAATAGAACAGCAAGGAACTTTATGTTGTCCGCTAATAATGTTCCATTTATGCTTTTTTGCCCTTGCAGGAGTTCTCTGCTTAGTTTCCTTTTATTCTTAATCCCAGAAAGTGTCCCATTTCCGGCTGCATACTTTTCTTCCTCTGGGAAACAAAGTACCTCTTAAAGAATCTGCCTGGAAATCTCATGCTTGTTTTCCTTGCTAGCCTTGGCTTTGAATTGTATCCTCGGCCCTCTCCACTGACACTCAAACCTCAGGAAGATTACAGCTGCTCAATTTGGAGCCACAAAGCATTTACAGTTTTGTTTTTATTATTAGGAAGTGAGAGATTTATGATATGTAATATTAAAACATTATTTTCTTTGGTTACCAAGTAACAGAAAGAAACATTAACGACCTAAAACAAATTTCACATTAATTTGGACAAACTACTCAGAAGTCACAAATCAGCACTTTGAATACAATATATTATAGAGAAGAGTGTCTAGATAAAACAACATAAGTGATATTATTTATTCTCATTGTATAAATTATAAAATCATGTATACTAAATTGATTGTACTTTAAAGATATTGAATTTTAATACAATAATTGCTAAATCATATTCTAAAAATAGTAATTGTTGTTCAAGACTTTAAGGTACCATAATTGAAATCAATAGCAGTACAGGCAGACAGTTTATGCAAAATAAAAAATGAGAGCATGGTAGTCACTCAATAACTTGGAATTCTGAACTTTTAGGTTAACAGCAGTGTCATGATTTCATCCTTTTGAAATGACCAAGAAACAAGCTTTTCTCGATTCATACAGATAACTGTAAGAGTTCTCTTACTTGGTATGACAATAGTCTTTGAAGAAGAATTAAATTGGCAGCACAAATGTATTTAGAGTCTCATTGGTAAAATACACAAAACTCAGTGGTGGCATGTGATATAATGCAGGCAATACACCGCCACACAAGACCTGCTGAATTAGATTTTTGGTTCAAACACTGAATTTATATTTTTACCCATCTTTTCATATGCTTATTTACTGTATTTACCATTTCTCTATATTTTTTGATAAAGGGTCTTTAGGATTTGGTATTTGGTTTTTAAAATGCATCATTTTTGTGCTTTTGAGTTTTAGGTGTTGTTTTTACATTCTGGATAAAATTCTTTTGTAGAGTAAATGAGTTGCACATATTTTCTCTCAGTCTATGCATTTTTTCATTTTCTCAACAGTATCCTTTGAAGAACAAATGTTTCAGTTCAATAGGATTTAACAAGCCTTACCCAGATTGTGTTTCCAAACGTGGCTTTGTGTCTTCTGTTTGCACTGGTCCCTAGAGTGAATCTGTACTTCAATATTATATTCACTCAACACTTGTTATATTGGTAGTAGGTTAGGAGGGTTTATCTGATATCCTGATTAAACTCCAATCTGAGGTAGGCATTGTGAATCTGGCATTGAGAGTGTGGCCTTCACAGGTGTTCCTGTTCACCCTTCCATAATTATGCTGGGGCTTACTCAGGTATTGAGCTTTTTTCTCTTGTTCTCCTCAGCAGGCTGTAAGTGGGTTTCCACCAATGCCCTCAAGCTCTGTACAGTTTTGTTGCCTTTCTCCCTATAGACTAAGAGCTTCCTTCCAGGAGATGGTCTTTGGGGACTTCTGCAGTAGCTTAAGTTTCCTTTCCCCAGGCACAAACTTTCTCAAAATTCACCTCAGTTTTCTCTGTGAGTAATTGATTGGTTTCTCTGAGGAAAGGGCTGTAAGCAAGTATGTATCCCCACCCCCTTTGTATGTCCCCAGGGTTTGCACACTGTCATGATAGCCCACTCCCAGGCTTTAGCAATCTGATAAATATTTCTAGTTGAATATTGTTGTAACTGAGCAGGACCCTATGGGGCCTTCCTGGAAGGCCTTCCCTGCCCACCCACTTCCTTTGCCTGCCTCTTGTCTGTAGAAAAATTGTGGCCTCCTATGCCTTTCCTGAGTTCCAAAGAGTAAATTTAATCTGAGAAGTGAGAAAATGCAAAAAGAAAGGAAAATAGTCAAGCAAGACAAAATAATAATTGTTTAGCCATTAAACAAAGTCAAGGACATTTAGTTCCTCTTCAAGGGCTATAGATAATATTCTAAGCCATGTCCTTTGAGCTTCTTTGTGGATACTGAAACCCCACCAGGTGGGAGAAGTTAACTGTATGCTGTCCACAAGCCCATAGAACCCAGACCAGTTGGAACCAGAAGGTTGATGATATTGATTCCTGATTACCTCACCACCAAACATTCAGAAGAATGTCCACGAGCTGATCACACACACCACAACTGCCCTCCCTCACCCTATCTTTAAAAAGCTTTCCCTGCAAGACTTTGGGGAGTTCGAATATTTTAAGCACTAGCTATTTTGAACTCCTTGCTTGACACCCTGCACTAAATACTGCACTTTCCTTCACCACACCCCCCTGTAAGTACATTGGCTTTACTGTGTGTAGGCAAATGGGTCCAAGTTTTGTTCAGTAACACTATTACTAACTTAAAATAGCATTGGTCTCAAATTTGACCCAAGTTAGCAAATGCCACAATCCTAGCTCTGCAATTTCTTCTAGTCACCTCTCTCTATTGAGATTTTGAGTGAGTTCTTTGCCCTATCACTGTAGTTCTAAGATGGTTTTAAGAAAATGATTAATTTGAAGTTTTTCCAGCTTTTTTCCCCAATTTTAGTGGCAGTAGTAATGCTGTTTTCAGCTATCTATATTGCCAATATTAAATCAAAAATTGCTAATTGTTTTTAAAATTTCAATTATAATTATTATTGCTATTGCAGTAAATTTATAGATTAATTTGGGGAAAATAATACTCTAAAATTATTTAATTTTTTACAATACTTTTTATCTTTTGAATTAGAGTTCAACTAGGGAATAGAATAGTAGGACAGATATATATTAAAATATTTATTGCAGGGAATTGACTTCTATGAAAATGGGGACTGGCAAGGCAAGTCCAAAATCCATTGGATAAGTCATCAGAAATGGAAAGTTAAGACTCAGGCGTAGATTGAAACTTCTATCAACAGGTAGAATTTCTTCTTTATCAAGAAAGACTCAATATAAAATTAAGGACTTTAGGTTGCTTCCATGTCCTGGCTATTGTAAATAGTGCTGCAATAAACATTATGGTACAAGTTTCTTTTGGGATTATGGTTTTCTTTGGGTATATGCCCAGGAGTGGGATTACTGGATCATATGGTAGTTCTATTTGTAGTTTTTTAAGGAACCTCCAAATTGTTTTCCATAGTGGCTGTACCAATTTACAGTCCCACCAACAGTGCAGGAGAGTTCCTTTTTCTCCTATATGTAATGAGGTGGATAGAACTACAGTCTGTCATACAGAGTGAAGTAAGTCAGAAAGAGAAGGACAAATATTGTATGCTAACTCACATATACGGAATCTAAAAATGGTACTGTTGGACTCTGACCAGAACAAGGATGCAGATACAGAGAATGGACTGGAGAACTCGAGGTATGGGAGGGGGCGGGGGGTGAAGGGGAAACTGAGATGAAGCGAGAGAGTAACACAGACATATATATACTACCAACTGTAAAATAGTCAGTGGGAAGTTGTTGTATAACAAAGGGAGTCCAACTCGAGGATGGAAGATGCCTTTGAGGACTGGGGCGGGGAGGGTGGGGGGGGCTTGGGGGGGGCGTCAAGGAAGGGAGGGAAGATGGGGATATGTGTATAAAAACGGATGATTGAACCTGGTGTACCCCCCCAAAAAATAAATTAATTAAAAAAAAAATTAAGGACTTTAAAGTGATTGAATTAGGCTCATTTATTTATCTAGATAATCTCCTCTAAAGTCAAATGATTATGAACTTTAATCACATCCAACTAAATATCTTCACAACAACACCTGAGGTAATGTTTGAATGCTGGAAACTATAGCCTAGCTAAGTTGGCCATCACCTCATTTTTCATTTTCATTTTTCTTCATACTGTTCATTAAGATAATGAAATTTCTTTACATTTGATTGATACATATTCTATTGCATTTGTTACCAAATAATAAATATTTAATTTTCAAATTAGTCTTCTTTATATTTTCTGTCTAACTACTGTGGGTTTAAACAAGAAATTTATTTTTCTAATTATTTTGCAAATGTTTTACAAGATGTTATGCTTTTCCACTTTTTAAACAGTGGCCATTATATTCCAAACCCACTTCAAATGAGTTTTAAAAATACAGAACTGAATATTTCTTAAAGTTTATCCAAAGATCTCTATTCATAACTTGCTTATTTTATTTCATTATTGTCAATTAATTATCTATTTCTTAACTTAGACAGACTGCACAGCTCTTAAAGTGGCAAATATTTTGTTTTTATTTTCCTTTTGGACAAAGTAAAAGTTTATTGATATTTTAGACAGATTTCCAATCATATGGAAGAGTTAGAATCACCACATATAATTATATCAGGCCCAAGATAAATTAGTTTACTTTGGCAATTCATAGACTAATCAATCAATATAGCAGGCACGAAATTTACACATATTCCATCAAGACAGGGTAAGTACCACTATGTGTTTATCTGAATGTCATGGTATATGGTTGTGGTTTTTAGAAAATGGCTACTGTAATGAATAACTCATAGCAGTGAATTTATTGTGTTTAGTTCAACAAAAGCAGAGTAGTATAGAATTGTGACTCAAAGTTCATGAAATGTTCCTTTTGTAATACTTATTACAATATAAATTTTACTTTTTATTTTCTGTAAACATTAATGAGAGCTGGGTAGATGATTAGAATGTGTACTTCTTATTTCAGAGTGTAAGCTGACCAAAATTGCAAAGAACATGAATTTTAACTCAGAATCTCACTATTTATTTTATATTATGTTCTGCATCATTTTGTCCCATAATTCTACACCACGTTCTCAATGGATCATGGTAATCTTAACTTAAACCTCCACTCCTCTTCCCTTCTTGGTCACATTCCTTAAACTCTTTCTACCACTCAAAATTAGCCTATACTTTGTCAATTCCCTTATGGCCTTGATGTATGTAAGGCAGGTTAGTCTGATAAATTAATTTGCACTAAGGTGTCAGTTGCTTATATTCTCTCTGCTGAACTTATAAGAGTCTTCAAAGGAATAATTAATATGTGTATCTTGGTAATTGTTCTTCCCTTGAGAGAGTCCTCTCACTCTGCAGAAAGAATCTGCTTTATTGTCTTCTCATTTTTCTTATTTAACTATTATATATGATTAAATTTGCTTATTAGTGTAACACATTGACCTAGGTGATACTCCTTAAGAGGCTGGGTAGTAAATGATGAATCAAATAATTTAAGTTTAATATCATATCAATGACAAATCTGGAAAAATGTGAAAACTGTATAAGTAAAATTATTTTGTTGCTCTGATAATATAGATTATGACAAAGCTTGATAGAACCATTGAATATATGTATTATTTTTATTTTTTATCAAATACACATGGAGGATTTTGTTTCTGTTAATGAATGTTAATAAGGGCATTGAGTGAGGCATGAGGGAGCCAGTACTAAGAAGGATAAATTATGGCCATTATTGTAAGAGTATCTTGCTTATACAAACTTAAATGTATAAGAGAAAGAAATTTATCACTTTCTATATCTCCCATAAGCATACTTCCTATATGCATAATTAATGGATACTTGAACAATACTTCAGGATTTTAATTTCCATTGAAATGCAATTTTGAAACCTGATTATCCTCACAGATCTTAAAGCTCTGGCTGTTCCATCAGTTGGCATGCTCTAAGCTCTTCCTTAAATTTCAAACTGTGTTTATTGTTTCATGGATAGAACATTTGTGACAATTTTAAAAGTACATGCTGTGTGTGTGTGTGCGTGTGTGTGTGTGTGTGTGTGTGTGTTTCTATGGAGAAGATCCACAGCTTTAATTAGAGTTTCATGAATCAAAACTTTTAGGATCATTGATCTGGAGACACTGTCTGAATGCACTAAAGAAGTTTCTTTCCTGATTCCTGCCCACCTCACATTCCTGAGTCAGCTGCATCTTATTTTACCTGTAGCACAACCATATCTGTATGAGATATGTTAGCACATGCATACATATTACTGAAAATCAAATAAGTTATCAGAAAATGTGAAAAGACAACATTTATATCAACAAAAATTTCAGAACAAAAATTAAATATTCAATTACATGCCCGTCACAGCATATTCAATACTGTTATACTCTTCCACATGCCTCTCTTCTTTTTTGATGTTATCAAGAACAAGCAGAAGAATTGATTTTATTACATGCACCTGGTTAAGAATATCACCATAATAGCTGAGAATAAGCTTATGTTTTTACCTTTTTTAATTTGTATCAGTTGATTGTAACTATACATTTTGTTTTTGATGAAATGTGATTTACTTTATATTCCTAATTAAAAATTTTATCTCTGAAATAAAAGCATAGTAATTGGAGGAAGTTTCTATGGTTAAGTATTTTCTTATGGTAGATATCTTTCCAGAGATGATTCTATTTTTAGGTGAATTTACTAAGTGGAAATGGTAACTAATGTTATTGAAAAGAGTACTTCCTCCGACATATACATGCACACTAAGTGCAGAATATAATCTTCCTGCGTAGATAACTTCTGAGAACCTCAAATATGAAATGGTCCCAAATAAATTTGTCACAAAATATGACAATTGTTAGGGAAATTTAAACATATTTTCATTTTTAAGGAAATAAGACTAAGCTAAGTATAAGCAATATAAAGGCATTACTTAATACAGAAGAGAATCAGGCAGAGCAGATGACCACGGTGAACCAGGTTTAAATGAAACCTCTAGGGCCCATCATGTCCAGTTCCTTTGCTTTACACATAAGAAACCTTGAACCTGAATCTTTTCTAATATTTCTATTCAGATAAAACCCATTTCTCATCAGAAGTCAGTTAACTTAAGAAGCTAAGAAGAAACTTGTTACAGTGTTAGGTAGATAAACCTGACCTAGTCACAAAGCATTCATTATTGTAGTGGATCAATGATGCAGAACTCAGACTTGTTTCTTTGCCCAGGATCCCATGAACTCATACTTTAATCTTAAGAGAATAATAAGAAAAGGAGAGAAGGAATCATATATTTTTGTATAGAGTTAAAATAGTGGTTTCATTGACTGTAGTTACTTGAGAACAAGATACACTGCCTTAGAACCACCTTGAAAGAGCATCTGAAGAACAGATGGGGAGAGTAGTTGTCCAGGTTGCCTCAGAACACCCTATCAAAGGGCTTCTCAAGATCATAGTATGCCTAGCAGTGGTGCCCACCAGGAGATGGTGATACCTGCTAGAAAGCAAGGATAACTGGATAAGGATAGTTCCTGGTAGAAAATCATGAGAGGTGACAGGTAAAGGCAGAAGACAGAGGCAGCTTGCAGAAATCTGGTGATAGTGACCTGAAAACTGTATTTCTCTGTGTGTGATGAGGGTGTATAAATGATAGAGCAATAAGGGACACAGAAATGGGGAAAACCCAAACTAATATAATCAGACTTTTTTTATAAAGTCCTGAGAATTCCTTTGAAGAGTCTTCAGAGTGAGAACTTTCCAGAGGGTTGGGTTCCAGCAATAGCAACATAGAGATAAAATCCAAGGAGATATGAGCTGTATACATATACTATAACAGAGCTCCAGACATTTTGCTAGGAAAAATACCATATTGCTTGAAAGATGGAAATACAGCCCAGGTCTCTTGAGTCTTATATTAGGGCCCTTTCCAATGGTTGCATATGTTTAAGACAATCACCTGAGTTCCAGAAATGATGTTAAAATTCATAAGAAAGCTACTGAGTTTGCCCATCAGTTTGTTAAAAAGTTTTGGTTTCTAAAGTAAATTTAATGAATGTCAACAGCGGCATACTACAATAGGAAGCCTGGGGATTTCCCTGGTGGTCTGGTGGTTAGGACACTGTGGTCTCACTGCTGAGGGCCCAGGCAATATCCCTGGTTGGGGAACTAAAAAAAATCTCACGTGTGGCTTGGCCAAAAAAATTAAAATAAGAAAAAAAAAAAGGAAGCCTGGCACCTTCCTTCCCAAGCTCTATTTTGATTTGTAAAAATGAAAAAGAAAGAAAGTACAAATATTCAAAGTCAAAGCTAAGGATATGATTATATCATGATGCTGGGTTGTGTTAAAAAACAATACAACCCGGCAGGGTAGAGTTGGTTGAGAGTTAGTTTTCAGTCATGTAAAAGTTAAAGATTTTTGTATACGTCTGCCAAACTCTTGGAATTTCTTCAAGAAGAAGTTTATTTTTTGAAGTCAATCCTTTGGACTCCTCTTAAATCAATTTTTTAAAAGCTGATAGACTTCAAACTTGAGAGGCCAAATAAGAGCTGGAGGGGAGTCAAGAGAAAAGGATGCCAGAGATTTAGGTTCATAGTTTATGCAAAAGGCACCATTGCAATTCACACATGTACTATCTCAGGTGATCAGAAAGGTCTAATCTAGGAGCTTTAATGTAATTTTTGGACTTATATAATGTGTATATATCTTTCTTGAATGTTTAGAATGGGAAATCTGTGGCAATAATGGTTTGAAGTTTTTGATCTTGGTTATATTGATACTTGCCATAGTTATTGGGTTGGCCAAAAAGTTCCTTAAGGTTTTTAAGTAAAAATAAAAGACACATTTTTCACTTTCACCCAGAACTTTATTGAAGAACCTACTCACGCTTTTGTTCCATGACCTTCTGCCATTTTTCAGGCAACTTCATAATTCCATCTTCCCAAAACTTTTTATCTTTTTGAGCAAAGAACTATTCCAGGTGCCTTTTATGGTCTTGCAGGGAATTGAAATGTTTTCCATTGAGAGAATTTTGTAAAGACCGAAATAAGTGGAAATCCAAAGGTGCAATGTCTGGTGAATATGGTGGATGAATTAGAACTTCCCAGCCAAGGTATAACAGTTTTTGTCTGGTCATCAAAGAAACATGTGGTCTTGTGTTATCTGGATGGAAGATTATGTGTTTTCTGTTGACTAATTCTGGATGTTTTTCATCAAGTGCTACTTTCAATTGGTCTGATTGGGACCATTACTTGTTGGAATTAATCATTTGGTTTTCTGGAAGGAGCTCACAATAGAGGACTTCCTACTAATCCCACTGTATACACAATATGACCTTCTTTGGATGAAGACTGGCCGTTGGTGTGGATGGGGTGGTTCATTTCACTTGCCCTATTTCTTCCATTCCACATTGTTGTACAGTATCCACTTTTCATTGCCTGTCACAATCTGTTTTAAAACCAGAATATTTTCATTACATTTCAGTAGAGAATTGCATGTGGAAATACCGTCAAGAAGGTTTTTTTCACTTAACTTATGTGGAACCTAAACTTAAAGCAATTCACATAACCAAGTTAGTGCAAATGATTTTCAATGCTTGATTGGGATATTTTGAGTATATCGGTTATCTCCCATGTGGTTTAACATTGATTGTTCTCAATTATTGTTTTGATTTGATTGCTATCAACTTCAACGGGTCTACTCAACCTTGGAGCATCATCCAGAGAGAAATCTCCAGCATGAAACTTTGCAAATCACTTTAGACGCATTCGATCCATCACAGCACCTTCTCCTTAGACTGCACAAATCTTTTTGTGTGTGTCAGTTGCATTTTTACCTTTCTTCAAATAATAAAGCATAATATCCTGAAAATGTTGCTTTTTTCTTCCATCTTGAATATTAAAATGGCTATACAAAAATTCACCAATTTTGTGTCTTTTTTCAAATGCACACTAATATGATAGCTGTCACAAAAAAAATCTAACAAAACTGTTTCAAATGAAGTTAAAGACAACTAAGTGCTGCTAGAGCCATCTTACAGAAAAAAATGAACAAACATTTTGGCTCACCCAATAATAAGTCACTAATAGGGGATAATACGTTAAACACTTCAATGTGTACCCAAAGGCTGATTCTGACTTACCTTCATATGAACTAACAGGCAGAGTCATTGATTAGGTTTTGTCTAGTTTGATTGTTCAGTAGGATATCTGAATACTTTAAAACTAGCTAAGAAGCCACTCTGCAACACAATGAAAGGAGAATATAAAGTATTAATTTAGCCAACCATTTATGCAACAAAATATGAATAACATACTCTAGTCTATCAACTGTTACTTGTTAACAGTAACAGTTTATTGTTTTAACCCTGAAGCTTTCTGTCCCATTCTGAATGCTCTCTGCCTCTTGCTATTCTGATGTGAAGCTTTCATTTTATTTTTGATAAGTCAAAATATATGTTTTATACTTTACTTCTTTGAGGGGAAAGAATGACAACTCAAGTTTAATCCTATAAGATGACTCTCATACTGGGTAGATTCACAAGGTTCCATTAGACTTTCTGTCTATTTTCAAGTCCCTGTCACTGAAGGTCTCCGCAATTTCATTGCTTTGCTATTTCATGCCCACTGGGGTGGGTTAGTCTTTCATTGTGGGAGAGTGGTAACAAGAAGGTGGTAACAACTTGCAAGTTGCTTTATGTTTATTTTCGAGTAAATAACTACCACTAATAATATTGACTGTGATTTACTTCTCAGAATTCATCTATTTCCTCAACACCAGCTTGTCTCTCCATAAATGCTTCCTATATCAATTAGTAGGGTAACACTTCTTCCAACTCCCCACTTTAAAATCTTTGTCATATTCTTTGCCTTAACTTCTACCTCTAAGAAATCACAATACCTCATCAATCTCACATTCAGAGTACTATTCAATTCCCTTTCCTCTCTCCATCCTTTTATTATTATTATTATTATTTCAGTGTTTCATCATTTTAAACTTGGCTATTTCAGTTAAAAAAATTAACTATTATCCAAACCCCTAGACTTTCTACTCTCCTGGCCATTTATTACATTGTTAACATATGACCTTACTAAAATTTAGATCTGATCATGCTATCTCCCACCCAAACCCCACTCCACCCCCCACACATAAAACAACCCCCCAAACAGAAATGCTATTGTATTGCCTGTGGGGTAAATCCAAGTTTCTTGAAAAAGCATTTAAAGATCTCAATAGATTCTGATTATCTTTTCCATCATGTACCTCACACTTAACTAATATAATTAAACTTCACTTGGTTAATGACATTTCCCTGAACACACTGTACCACACTTCCGTGTGTATGTGAGAAAAATATGTCTTAATATCCATGAACTGATTTTAGAAACAAGAAAAGAAAAAAGTCTTGGGTTAAAACAAAGAGTTTTCATGTGATACATTTCTGAAGTGGATTGCAGAAAGGGTGTGATTTTATGAATAAAAACAACATAAGGACATGAGTTTGATATATAGATTATGATGTATTTTAAAAACAGAATGAATATGAAATATACAAAGACATTTCATAAGAGAATAATGAGTGTGTGCATCTCTTCCTGATTTCAATAAGTTTGCAACTATCTACAAAGTAAATTTTAGTTCCACTTAAAAAGATTGAACATTTTGCAATCAAAGCTATTCCTTGGATTTCAATAAACATTCTGGTTGTCCTTGGCGTCTTTCACTTTGTGAATGAAGAACTTTGTTCTCGCTGGTCTGGGAATAGTTTTGACGGGTGATGTTTTCTTTTGGCTGGGAAACAGATTAAGGGCCTCTCTTCCTGGCAGATCCTTCTTTCTATTGGATGTAACTATTGAACTTACTTAAAAGAATACTTCTATTTATTCTGGCTGTTCAAATTCATCTTGTAGATGCCT